>NW_008657600.1:12561-13640 GCF_000695815.1 Acanthisitta chloris | reverse complement strand
TCTGCAAGGCTTCTCTGCCTTCAAGGGACTCAAACAGTTCCTCTCAATTTTATATTATCTGTGAATTTACTTAATCATAGAATCACAGAATCATAGAATTTAGGGGTTGGAATGGACCTTACAGTTCATCTAGTCCCAACCCCCTGCCCTGGGCAGGGACACCTCCTCACTACATCAGGTTGCTCAAGGCTTCATCCAGCCTGGCCTTGAACACTGCCAGGGGCAGGGCAGCCACCACGTGCCTGGGTAACCTGTGCCAGTGTCTCACCACCCTTATAGTGAAAAACATTTTTCTAATATCTAAACTTCCCCTCCTTCAGTTTCAATCAGCTTGTAATAGTCCCTCAAGTCCTGTGTGCAAGTCATTTATGAAGATATTAAGAGCTTTTTGGCTTCTTCAGGGTAATCAGAGTTATCTGGTACAAGCAATTAATCTTGCAAAGGATACAGAAGTTGAACATAAGTTGTGCTGATGAAGCATTCCAGGGCATGGACTGTGTCCCACTTTGTGTCACATACCTATCAAATGTATTTAATGGCTGTAACAAGGAGCTGAGCATGAAACACTGCCACTAAAGAGAAGGAAGAAAAATACTTCTGCTTTTTAAAATATATTTATTTCCATTTTAAATTTCTGAAGTAGACTCAAATCTTGTGCTTGAGAATTCAGTGGTTTCTTTATCATGTTAATCCCTTTCTACTCCTCTTCTGGACCCTCGGGTCAATGATTATTGACCATCCTTTATCATTTATTAGCATCCTTTATCACTTTTTTTGCATCCTTTGAACATGCAGCTGCTGTTGATTCCACTGCCTTTCCTCTATGTTCTTGCCTCCCTGGGATCAAGTCCTATTCTTTGTACGAAAAAGCACATGGTCGTTCATTTACTGTCATTCACTTTCCCTGACTTGTCGAGGGCTCAAGCAAAATTATAAAATCATAGAATCATAGAATCAATAGGGTTGGATAAGACCTCCAAGACCATCAAGTCCAGCCCTACAGTCATTACTAGACCATGGCACTAAGTGCCACATCCAGTCTCACCTTGAAAACCTCCAGGGAGGGTGAATCCATCACC
>NW_008657600.1:3555-12323 GCF_000695815.1 Acanthisitta chloris | reverse complement strand
CAGCCTCTCCTCATGCCACTTGTGCTCCAGTCCCTTCACCAGCCTCGTTGCTCTTCTCTGGACCTGCTCCAGCACCTCAATGTCCCTCCTAAGCTGAGGGGCCCAGTACTGAGCACAGGATTTAAGGTGTGGCCCCAACAGTCCCAATTCCAGGGGCGGAATCACTTCTCTATCTATCTATCTATCTATCTATCTATCTATCTATCTATCTATCTATCTATCTATCTATCTATCTATCTATCTATCTATCTATCTATCTATCTATCTATCTATCTATCTATCTATCTATCTATCTATCTATCTATCTATCTATCTATCTACCTACCTACCTACCTACCTACCTACCTACCTACCTACCTATCTACCTGTCTATCCAAACTCCCAGGTCCCTTTCTGCCTGGCTGCTCTCCAGCCACTCTGTCCCCAGCCTGTAGTGCTGCATGGGATTGTCTTAAGACACCTCTCGTTTTGATGACAAGTGTAATTATTAAAATTACTGTAGCTGTTCACTTTCATGACTTATGATGACTAACTCCATTAAAAACTTACAATTAACCAGGTATTTATCAGATCTACTTTTAGGGATTAACCTTCTGTACACTAGTTTTAGCCCTTTTAGTGTGCTAAATGAGGCATGGGGGTGTATGTCCTTGCATATATAAATGACGTATTCTGCTAGTTCCAGAAAAACATAATCACTAGTAAATAGGTAAAACTAATTAATTAGCTATTAGCAATGAATTTAGAAGCCCAGGATAAACTAATGCTTCCTTATGTAGCTGAACTTCCCCTCTCCCCAAATCCTCATGGTTTTATCTGTTAGTCCCAGAAGATTTGTCTGTTATAGTTTTCCCAACACCCATGACAAATAGAGTTCAGGATATATTAGTTGAAATGAAATATGGGTGTAAGAAGATGCCTGACCTAAGGAAATGATCACCATTGTTTGGAGTCCTGGAAAGCAGCTTGTATTTCCATGGGGGAACTAAATGGATTTTCTGTGCAAACAGTATTTAGTGTTGGAGTGAATGTTCTGTTTCTCCTCTAAAAAGATCCCATACTCCTGTTCTTTCTCTATCTCCCTCCATAGTGTTGTTTACAGACTCTGAATTCTGTGTGGGATCTGTAGATCTTAGTACAAAACAAGACAAGGAAATACTTCTGTTCCTGGAGTTGGAGAGGAGTAAGTCTTTCTTCTGACCGAAACTTGCATGAAGGCAGCGATAATGAAAAAGTAAACTAGCTCTAGAGGGATTTTCTGCAATCAGAGAGGAAAAAGTGAATGAAACCCAAGAATGAAGTCCATGTTCCAAAGTCAAGCAAACACTGATGTTCTCACTTCTTTATCTTTCTGATTTTGTTGTTTTGTAGTTTGTTGTTTTGTCATGTTTGTTGTTTTGTGGGTTTACTGTAACACAGAGGATAGTGAGTACCTCTTCTCCTTCAATTAACCAACTAATAAGCTAGCTATTTTTACATTTCTTATGTCTTTTAGGTCTAGACAAGAGGAATCTATTTGGGAAAACAGAGGAGAAAGAAAATACAATAAAATTAAGTGTTTTTACACAATTTCAAATTCTGTTTCTGTGTCTATTTGCTGCTGACAGTGAGGAACTTGCTGCTGGAGTACGCCTTCAAGTGCTTTTGTCATCATTGCAGCAGAGGAATGAATTCTTTTTATTCCAGCCATATTGCTGAAATTGCAGCAAGATCAGCTTTCTTTTTCATTTTTTCCAATTTGATTCTGAAAGTAAATGTCCCCTAACCTCATGGTTCCTTTAGACATAAAGATTATAAAGAGGTTCAAGAAGTTTTAGTAGAAGTTAACGGCAGAATTCTTACTGACTTCATTTAGGCTTCAGTTCTGTCATCTACTCAGAAAGTTGCCAAAGATTGCCTCTGGGGAAGTGTTATGTTGTCATTTATTAAAAGCCCAGGAAAAATAATCATAGGCCCCAGCCCTCTAATCTACTCTGTGCAGACTGAAGGTTACACACATGCAGAGCCTCAGTGAAGTTAACAGTGTTTCATGCTAGCACAAAAATCTGTCCATCTGCTGTAATTGCAGGATCAAGAGGATGACTTGTAAATAGCAACACTGATGGGACAAACTGAACTGCTAATTCTACCTCTGAAACTCTGGGGGAACTCAGTCTCATCTCCACCCAGACAGCTCTGCAAGACATGTTTGTCCAGCCTAAATGGTAATGTTTTTGAGGCAAGAGGCTGTATTTTTGGAAACATTCTCACTGCACTATGTGACTACTGTAAGACTCTAGTATTTTGAACTTAACTGCAGTTATTTAACCTAATCAGTGTATGTAGGATATAATTTCTTTCTGTCTTGTAGGAGGTAGCATGGGAAAGAAATGGCATAATGCAGCACATCCCTCTTGTATAGTGACAGCCTGTCATTTCCTGTACTCTGCTAGAGATTAGGAACCAACAAAGTATGTAGGCTGAACAGTTGCTTGGTAACCACCATTTTTACTTTCTTAAATGTAATGGCCTCTCTGCAGAAATACATCAATTAGTTAATTTTCTTTTGATTTTGAAGCAGTAAATTTGCTTTTAACTCCTCTCAGTGTCTCAATAAATAAGAGGGGAAGCTATCTGAAATTTCAAGCTATCAATTTTCTTGGACTTCTTAGGACAAGTTGTCTAAATATTAGTGTGGACACCGTGATAATCAGGTAGGTGTTTTTTTCACTTAAGGAGAGTTTATATACAGCATACGTTAAACTCTGAAATTATTATACCTTGAGTCATTTTTGTGGTACAGGAGTGAAATGTTTGCAAATTTGATTCAGGAGTGGAACATTGGCAAATCTGACAGCCTTCTATTTAAAATCAAGTTTGTTCACCATTAGTTACATGGATATTGTTATGACTATAAAGGCAAGGGCAGATTTGCAGTCTACTACAAATGCTAAGGAAAGACACCAGGTTAAAACACTTGGAACTCTGAAAACTGTGAGAAGGAATTGCTGAAGGTGATATATGTTGAAAGCACTGAGATGAAGCACTTCCAAAGTATAGAAGGGGTCCAAAGTGACAATGCTTATGTCATTGCAACTAACTGGGAATAAGACAGGCCAACAAGAGTTGTGAGAAAGGTTCCTTATCTGCCTCCCAAGGTGGAAACCAGAAGACCAACCACCCCAAGTGTGTGTATACCAAGGGACATAGCATGGGGAACAAGTACAAGGACCGTGGAGCTCTGTACCTAGTCAGAAAGTTATTATATCATAGGAATAACTGAAACATGGCGAGACATCTCACCTGACTGGAGGATCCTGATGGATGGCTATAGGATGTTTCAGAAAGACAGGCAGGGAAGAAGAGGAGAAGGAGTTGCTCTCTCTGTTAAGGGGAAACTCGAATGTATGGAAATCAACTACAGTGGTTGTGGAAGCTCTGTTGAATGCCTCTGGGTTCAGATCAGAGGGGCCATCTCCAAGAGGGATTTTACAGTAGGAGTCTGCTGCCCACTTCGAAATGAAGACAAGCAGCAATATTTGGGTTACTTAAGCAAGATTTGCCAACAGAATCTGTTTCTTACAGGTGACTTCAACTACCCAGATGTTTGTTGGAAGAATGATGAAGAAACTCACATCATCCATGAAGCTCCTGGTATGCATAGAGGATGGCTTCATCATACAAATTTTAGATGTGCCAGCCAGAGGTGCTGCTGGACTTGCTGCTTCCGAAGTAAGAAAACCTGATTTGTAGTATCTCAGTTACTGATAGCCTCTGTTGCAGTGATCACAATATTGAGGAGTTTGGGATTTGGCTGAGCACACAGAAGGTTAGTACTAGGGCAAAGGCTTTATATTTTAGAAGAGCAAACTGAAGCTCACTCAGAGCTCAGATGGGAGGAATTTCTTGGGAAGCTTCCATGTAGGATAGCTGAGCTAGCAAGTGCTGGGAGTTTTTTTGAGAACACTCTCCTGCAAGCACAAAACCAGTTCACCAGCACCAGGAAGTAGGTGGAGCAAGAAACCTCTTGACTTAACTGTGAGTTCCTGAGTCTGCTCAAAACCAAAAGAGAAAGGTACCAGAGATGGAAAAGTGGACATTGCCAGGGTGTGCAGAGATACCGTTAGAAAAGCAAAAGCTGAGCTTGAATTAACATTGGCTAGAGTTGTCAAAAACCTCTGGCCTGCTGCTGAACATGAGAGGTGAATCAGTCACCAGCAATGCTGGGCCCTTGGCCTTGGGGACAGAAATCCAGGTTGCTGCAGACACAAACCTGCCATCAGATGTGAAAGGGTTGGTTTGTGAGCCATTACAGGAACTCAGTCCCTACACATTGACTGGCCCTGATGACATCTACCCTAGGGCACCACAAGAGATGGTTAATATCACTGTGAAGCCACTCTCCGTAATCTTTGAGAAGCCGTGGAGATTGGACAATGTCCCAGAAGACTGGAAGAAGGTGAAGGTCACCCCCATCAACCAGATCTTAAAGACGGATTCAGGAAATTATAGGCTCATCACTCTTAGGTCAGTCCCTGGGAAACTTATGGAATACACCCTCCTGAGGGCTGTCACAAGGTAGACAAAGCATGTGAGTGGGAAATGCCGGGATGGACTCACAAAGGGAAAATCATACTTGACAAACATTATCACCTTTTATGCCAAAGTAACCTGCTTGGTTAATATGGGGTGAGTGGTGGATGCTGTCTACCTGAATTTTTCCAAGGCTTTCAGTATGGTTTCTCACAGCCTCTTCCTGGAGAAACAGTTGCTTTATGGTCTGAACAAGTGGTCATTGTGATGTGTGAGGAACTGACTGGCAGGTGGCACCCAGGGGGTACAGCTAAATAGCTCCTTTTAAAACTGGCAACCTGTCACAATTAGGGTTCCCAAGGGTCGATACTGTGCCCAATGTTGTTTAATATCTTCATAAGTGATCTGGAAGATGGGATCAATTTTGCCCTGACAAAGTTTGCTGATGATACCAAACTGAGTGGGGAAGTGGACATTTGGGAAGGGAGACTCACCCTGCAGGAAGACCTGGATAGTTTGGAAGAGTGGGCCAACAAGAACATCATGAAGTTCAACAAGGAGATGTGTAAAGTCTTGCTCCTGGAAAAGCAAAATTCATGACTGCAGCATGGGCTTGGTTCTACCTGTCTGGGGACCAGCTCTGCAGGAAGGCACCTGGGGGACCTGATGGACAAAGCTCAGTATGAGTGACCAGTGTGCTGGATGGCATCCAGAGCATCACCAGCATCTACTGAGCACTTGCCAGGTCAAACCTGGAATAGCATGTTCAGTTTTGGTCTACACTATACAAACAAGATGTGGACAGACTGGAGAGGGTCCAGCAAAGGGCTAAAAAGACGATCAGAGGCCTGGGAAGGTGCCGTGTGAGGAATAGCTGAGAGAACTGAATTTGTCCAGCCTTGAGAAAGGAAGACTTTGGGGAGATCTTATTCCCACGTTCCAGTATTTCAGGGGTGGCTATAGAGAAGATGCAAATGCCCTTACTACAAGAAGTCACATGGAAAAGACATGATGGGTACAAATTACTCCTGGGCAGGTTCTGATTGAAAACAAAAGGAGTATTTTTCACAGTAAGAACAATCAACCATTGGAATAAACTCCCCAGGATAGTGGTGGATTCCCCAAAAATGAACACTTGTAAGATTGAGCTGGACAGAGTACTGGGCCATCTTGCTGAGACTATGCTTTTGATAAGAAATATTAAATCAGATGATCCTCCACCTCACCTTCCAGCCTGATATTATATGAATCCATAGTCAGGTTGGACGAAGCCTTGAGCAACCTGCTCTGGTGGGAGGTGTCCCTGCCCAGGGCAAGGGATTGGGAATGGATGATCTCTAAAGTACATTCCAACCCCTTAACATTCTATGATTCTATGATAAATACTTTTGGTTATGAAACTAATTTTGTCTTGCACATAAAACATAGTGGGTAAACTCTGGGATATGAAGCACAATAATCTTGACAGGATATGAAAATCAGACTTCAGTAATACTATCAATTTGCATCAGCAAAGGACTAAACTCAACATGTTTTAAGAGCATTTTGAGTGATGTGAAAAATCAGTGGAAAACCTTTAGGGTTTGTTTCTTTTTTATTGTTGATATCAGTGCAAAAAACCTTCCGCATAGAATTTTGGTAATCCAGCAGTAGCTAGAAATAAAACGCTAAAATATAAGTATTTTATTCTTCCAAAAGCCTAGGGAAATCCCCAGTGCTTACAACTATTCCAATGGCTCATTTGGGGGTACATATTGATGCCAAAAAAACCTGGAAAAGAACTACTCACAGACTTGTATCTCTGAGTAGCAGGCATTTGTTTATTCAGCTCTGGGCACAAAGGGGATCACTCCATCAGACTTGTGCAACCAGGGGTAAAAACTTCACAGGTCATATACGTAAGTGCTCATACATATTAGTTATTTCCAGGGATGGGTGGTTATTATTACAATTAGTCCCTGGAAATCATTATCATATTCTCCTCCCTCCCCCCCCCCCCCCGTCGTCCGTGCTTTTTTTTTTTTGATGAAGGCTGATAGTCTTCATCAATTCGAACTTTTCACCTCATCTCTTAGTGCATGTGCATTATACTTGGTTTTTCACTAACTTGGCAAGATCAGCACTCCTCTACCTTAATAAATTAAAGTAATCCTAAAATTACTGTTCTATATGTTTGGTAAGATTAAACAGTATCCTGTTGTGAACTACCATCTTGATTTATATCCTCCTTTGTTCACTCAGCTGGCCCTTAACTACTTCTTGAGGCCCACTTTGTTTACTCAGCCAGCTCTTCCTTAAATTGTTTCTTGGGACCTACTTCTCGTTATCAATATATTGAACAGAAATTTTTTTACTAACTACCTTCATTTCACAGTATCATAGAATCACATAATTTAAGGGTTGGAATGGACCTTACAGATCACCTAATCCCAATCCTCTGTCATGGGCAGGGACACCTCCTTACTAAATCAGGCTGTTCATGGCCTCATCCAGCCTGGCCTTGAACATTTCCAGGGTCAGGGCACCCACCATGTCCCTGGGCAACCTGTGCCAGTGTCTCATCACCCTTAGATTATAAAGCCTTTTTCTCACATCCAACCTAGACTTCCCCTCCTTCAGTTTGAACCCATATCCCCTTGTTCTAACACTACAGTTCCTAACAAAGCGTCCGTCTCCAACATCCTTGTATGCTCTCCAGGTATTGAAAACATTTCAGAGGATCACCAAAACGTATTGTGAGTAAAAAGATGCCTTTGTCAGACCAATAAATTGTTTTTCTGCTCTTTTCTTGTGGCTTATAGTTTGAACACTTCTTCAAGACTGCGGTTGTTGTGAGCCTGTTACCTTCCTGATGTTGAGTGCTGCTACCCACTAATCAGCTGAAGGTGAAATTTTATGTCATCTACAAGCTGTAAGACACATTTGCAGACAATTTAAACCTGTTTTTATTACAGTTTTGCCTAAGAGTTACCACTGAGGACTGCAAAATTGAACATTTTGGAAGAAGGTGGCAGTTATTTATAGCATTTTAGTATTTGGCGTGACACATCAATGAGTGTCCAGCTTTCAAAAGATTTCTGCAGATTGTCACAGAAGACCATTATTTAAAAAACTGCACTTTTCCTATAGGGATAAATTAAGGACTGTGTGGGGATTGATTAGGAGGCAGAGAAAAGAGTTGACTTGAAGTGGCTGTATATGTTTGGGCAATATACAGAGTGAAGTTAGGAGCTCTTTCTAAAACAGGTGATACCAAAATGCATCCTACCAAACTGCAGGGTTTTGTATAAATGTTCCTGGGGAATTCAGTACTGTATACTGCAAAAGATCATTTGGAGCTAATCAGTTGTCCCTGACAGAGTACGGTAGGAAAGAGTAATTCTGTTCAGGTAGGGTGAAGATCAAAATTTCTGAACTGAAAAGTCATATGTTAGTGCATGTCAAGAAGTGCATGGGAGTTCTGCAGAATGTGCCTCCAAGAATTTGTCTGATCTGTGGAGTATTTTCCAGCTCTCCTCACAGAGATCATTTGGGTGGACACCATGTTTGTTGTGAAAATGGTGATGTAGCAGACTAGGAATCTTTAAGAGATTGTCAGGATTGTATGTCACAGAATATTGGCCTATTCAGTGCTATTGTTTACATGGGAGTTATCTGTCTAAACACCTTTGATGACCTTAGCCATGAAGTCTGTATTGTTCACAGCACTGTATACAGATGGCTTTTTTTGTAGTTAGTCAAAGAGTTCCTTCTTGTTATTTAGAAGTAGATTTGTGATCTACTTTGCAGATTGAAAGAACCTGATTCTTTGAGTGCCTATTTGGGATCCAATATGTTGCGGTTTAACACCAGCAACCACCAAATCCCACACAGCCGCTCACACACTCCCCCACTAATGGGATGGGGGAGAGAATCAGAAGGGTAAAAGCTGGAAAAACCCATGGGTTGATATAAAGACAGTTTAAAAGACAAAGCAAAAGCCACACACACAAGCAAAACAAAACAAGGAACTAATTCACTGCTTCCCGTGGGCAGGAAGTGTTCAGCACCTCCAGGAGAGCACGGCCCATCATGTGTAACGGTTCCTTGGGCAGACAAACACCATCACTCCAGATGTCCCCCCTTCCTCCTTCTTCCTCCCACCTTATATACTGAGCATGATGTCATATGGAATGTCCCTTTGGTCAGTTTGGGTCACCTGTCCCAGCTGTGTCTCCTCCCAGTCTCCCATGCATCCCCAACTTCCTTGCCAGCGT
>NW_008657600.1:0-3434 GCF_000695815.1 Acanthisitta chloris | reverse complement strand
GTTAACTCTACTTCAGCCCAAACCAGCACACAATGGAAGTCATCAATAACTTTTGGAATGGGTCTTTGGTTTGTGAGCTGATATTTTGTGCCATGGCTTTTTATGTTTATACTTTACTATGATGTGGAGAACAAAGTGCTATGTCCTATGTTCTTGTTTTAGTGGTGAAAACAATGAGAGAGGAATGGTTGAACTTGTTTTTGTCTTTATGCATTCTCATTATAAAGCCACTGAAGTCACTTCCCAAGCAGAAGCTCTGGGAGATCCTCTGGCTCTCATACTCCCCTGGAAGGGGCACTCAGCAATGGTATGAAATTCCCACTTACAATGGCCTGGATCAGAAGCAGTGTGGTCAACAGGACCAGAGAAATGATTCTGCCCCTGGACTTGGCACTGGTGAGGCCACACCTTGAATCCTGTGCTCAGTTCTAGGCCCCTCAGTTGAGGAAGGATATTGAGGTGCTGGAGCAGGTCCAGAGAAGAGCAACGAGGCTGGTGAAGGGACTCGAGCACAAGTCCCATAAGGAGATGCTGAAGGAGCTGAGGTTATTCAGCCTGGAGAAGAGGACGCTGAGGGGAGGCCTTATCACTCTCTACAACTCCCTGAAAGGAGGTTGGAGTCAGGTGGGGGTTGGTCTCTTCTCCCAGGCAACCAGCAGTAGGACAAGAGGGCATAGACTCAAGCTCAGCCAGGGGAGGTTTAGGTTGGATATCAGGAAGAGAATTTTTACAGAGAGAGTAGTCAGGCATTGGAATGGGCTGCCCAGGGAGGGGGTGGATTCACCATCCCTGGAGGTTTTCAAGCTGAGACTGGATTGGCACTTAGTGCCATGGTCTAGTAACCACAGTAGGGTTGGACTCAATGATCTTTGAGGTCTTTCCCAACCCTGTTGATTCTACGATTCTACGAAATACCTTCTCAAAATCACACCTCTAGTGTGAATTATGTTCTGCCATAACAAGTTGTTTGTCCTTGAGGAGAGACAAGGAACCAGCTGTGACTTTTAGTAGTAATTGTGCTCTTAAAGATATATAAACCTCAAGTGGACAACAATGCTCCTATAATTAACCATAGAAGAAAGAGGAGCACTTCAGTATCACCCTTCTTCTCCCACCTCTTGAGCTCTAGCACTGTAGCTCTGGCAGTTTTGGTTTTTTTGTGTAACTGGTAGATGATATACATACACTGAAAACATATTAAAAGAAAAGAGAGTAGAGGAATGCTACAGATAATCGGCACTGCCTGTCAAGATTGCATTGTACAGAGCAGAAGAATAGCACATGTAATTAAACCTCCCTGACTTTACGGTTGCTAATTCCACCTACAAAGATCTCTAGGACAATTTTTATTTTAATCACAAATATAATCAGCTTCCAACAGGGTTTTTTTTCTGCAATGTCCTCTCAGCCCCTACAGAATCTCAGCAATGCTTCTACATCCAAACCAGTAGCCTTAAAGATTTCTCTGTAGAGAGTAAGAAACTAACTTCTAAATTGACCTTATCATGGAGGAGCTAAGGACTTCAAATGGAAAAATGCAAGAATTTGACTTAATAATATAATCCATGTCTCCGTCTTTCTAAATACAGAGAATTTCTTTTGTTCTTTCTTCCCCACTGCTCTGCTATTTGCTCCCTCTTTTACCTGTGTGCTGGAAGATCGAAAAATACACTGTGCAAAAATATTTTCTTGAGCTTATGTGTGCAATTCGCTAGGAATGATTGAAGAAATGCTAGAAATCTCCATTAAAAATAGTATTTTCATTTTAAAGACACTGATCATGGCTTTTACTTGTAACCCTGTTTCTAAAATCATCCATGTAATGAGCAATCACTTTTGAGGGCAGAACACTGGTTACCTTCTCATCAGCTGGGTTCATGCTGCAGAACTGCTCTCTCATTCATAAACCTGTGGCAACTGCAGTTGCTTTTCTAAGTGCCAGGTGCACAGTACCTGGTGTATCATAGGACACAGATATGACCTTACAGCACAATCACATTATTGCTTTAAAAAAATCACAGAATTTGCTGTAAGTACGTCCATGTTGAGTTGTGGCAATGGAACAACATGGTATTTCTGAGCCCAAATACATTGGCCATGTGTCAAGTATCATGAGAATACTTAGGAGGAGAAGAGCATGTAAATCATAGAATCATAGAATTTAAGGTTTAGAATGGACCTGACAGATCACCTAGTCCCAAGCCCTTGCCATGGGCAGGGACACCTCCTCACTACATCAGGTTGTTCAAGGTCTCATCTAGCCTGGCCTTGGACACTGCCAGGGTCAGGGCAGCCACCACATCTCTGGGAAACCTGTACCAGTGTCTCACCACCCTCACAGGAAAAAGCTTTTTTCTCACATCCAACTTCGACTTCCCCTCCTTCAGTTTGAGTCCTTTATCCCTTGTCCTATGACTGCAGTTCCTAACAGAGAGTCCTTCTCCAGCTCCCTTGTAGGCCTTTCAGATATTGAAAATTTGCTATGAGGTCTTCAAGCATCCATCCATCTATCCACTTCCACATGCCTTATCAGCAGACCTGAAAAATAAGATGGAGTGTAGAGTGAGAACGTGCAAATCTTCCACTTCAATTCCAGCTACATTCCGTAGGTGTGGATTAAACCTGTGTACAGATATCCATCAATTTTCATATCCCTGAGAAATTTCTGATGGGTTTAGAAGTGGAAAAAGGAGCTCCTTCTTGCTCTAGTTATATCTCATTTTCTATCATCGTGATCAGCTGGCTGAATTTAGAGCAGTCTGCAGTGCTGGGAAATGCTGGGAAATTGTAAGCCTTGACTGACTCTCACCCTAGTACCCTAGTACACACCCCTGATCTTATGGTTGGCAGGCATCTGCTACTCTTAACAGATCAGTGTTGCATCAGTTGCATTTGCTGGTTTAGCTTTGAGGCTGCAAAGTATCAGTGAGATAAGAAAAAAAAAAAGAAACCAGAAAAGAAATGACAAGGGAAAAGATAATGAGACAGTTACAGATCAGGCAAATGCTCTGCAACATGGAATACCTGGAACTCTTTTGGATCACCGCACATTAATCCTTCTCGAGCCTATTTGCTCGTCTCATTCATCATAAATTCAATTTTTAGCATTTATGTTTTGCTATAGACACAGTTGCATACTTCAACGCTTATTGGCTAAAATATTTTTAGCCACAGCTTTTAAATTTTAAAATATTTGTAGTAATTTTGCCTGGAAAAACTAAATCACACCTGTTTTCTGTTCTCCTACAGCAACAAAACATGTGAGTACTCAATAGTACCTTTATAATTTGGATGTATCATTTTTCTTACATGGTGTGTTGGATAAGTTATTCTTGAGGTTTTATTCATCACTCTTCATTACATTGTGGATGAGAAGCTCACCATGAACTGCAGTGTAAGCTCAGCCTAGAAGGCCAATGGAATCCTGGGCTGCA
>NW_008657599.1:2859-4458 GCF_000695815.1 Acanthisitta chloris | reverse complement strand
GATGGGTGGCAGTGCCGCGGGTGCTCCGGCCGCGCCGCAGATGGCGATGCGGGTGGCGGCGCAGGAGAGGACAGGAGTGAGGAGCAGACGTGTTTGCTCTGCCAGCTGCGGCGTCTGCCTGCAGCGAAAGGAGCAGCGTCGGGGCTGGGAGGCAGCAGGAAGGTTGAAGGAGCCAGGGGCTCTCCCAAAGAAAGGATGCTCTGGAGCTGAGCCCTGCCGTGCTGTCCTCGGGATGTGATAATCTGTCTGTAGAGGATTAAGGGAGGTGTGGAAGGGGTTTTGCTCGCTACAGGGAAGGTGGTGTCCTTTGGGACATGCAGAGGGATGTTGGTATCCCAAAGAAAGGGAGAGAAGGGGATTGAGAGTGAGGAAGTGCCCTGCAGCTGGAGGATGGGACAATGCCATAGGGCCAGGCTGGGCAACTCGCCCCTTGCAGAGAAACTCACTGCAGGATGTGGGATGGGGAGAGACTTTGGACAAGGACATGGAGTGAGTGACAGGACAAGAGGGAATGGCTTGAAAGTGACAGAGGGCAGAATAGATTGGATATCAGGAAGTAATCCTTCCCTGGGAGGTGCTGAGGCACTGGCACAGGTTGCCCAGAGAAGCTGTGGCTGCTCCATCCCTGGAAGTGTCCAAGTCCAGGTTGGATGGGGCTTGGAGTAACCTGGTCTAATGGAAGGTGTCTTTGGTCATGGCAGGGAGGTGAACTAGATGGTCTTTAAGGTCCCTTCCAACCCAAACTGTTCTGGGATTCTATGATTCTATGCTCTGAAAAAAGTCTGGGAGGCAGAAAGCACATGGAGTCTGTGCCCACAGACACTCTTGGGGTGGCAGTGGCAGCAGGCAGAGGTGAGCAGGGCCAGAACAGGACCAGCCCCGTTTCAGGATCCCTGACAGAGTGGGAGATCAGGAAGGCAGTGCTGGAGACAGGGGCAGAGCAGACGGCAGCAGGGAAGGTACAGATGAGTCACAGACCTGCGGCGTGGGGAGCCAGAGCTCTATGTGGCTGCTGCAGCGACAAGACACGAAAAGAAAAAAAAAAAAAGCCCTGTCACGATGGGTACAGTGTGTAGCTGCCCACCTACAATGTGTGTGGAGCTGTACAGAGTGTGTCTCCGTGCTGGCTCCCCATTGAGATCCTGCTGTGCCATGCCAGTGTGCTGCCAGCACAGCCCACAGTGCAGCAGGCAGGGGACAGGGTGAGCACACACTGGGGAGGGTGGTGGGAGGCTGGAGGGGACAGAGGCATGGCTGCAGAGAGATGTCTGAGAAGGGATATCCCTGATCTGTAGGCAGGATCAGTGAGCAGAGCTGCATCTAGAGGTCTCAGCCAAGCCAAGACACCTGCCCAGGCCTGGAGCGTGGATGCCACAGGCTCTAAGCAGTGGGGATGGGTTACCTGGAGGTGTCATAGCGAGGAGGAGGTGGTGGTGGTGACTGGGAGAGCAGCACCTGGTGGGCTTAGCCCCATTGCCTGTTATGCCATGTCACAGCCAAGGGGAGCATGTGCTCAGGCTCCTGGCACAGGGAGCTGGCAGCAGGTTTGGCAGCATCCCGGCAGGTTCTCCTGCCAAGTGCCGCACGGAAACAGACACG
>NW_008657599.1:2441-2836 GCF_000695815.1 Acanthisitta chloris | reverse complement strand
CAGCAGTAGCTTCCCTGTGGTCTGGAAAGCTGCCGGAGATCATCAGTGCCCAAAGTCCTTGTTGATTCCTCTTTGCTTCTCAGCCAGTGTGAGTGCACACAGGGGTCTGGTGCCACGGGGTCACTGCAGGGGCTGTGTGGGCTCTGCCTCCATCCTGCAGGTACGACGCAGGAAAGGATGGTTTCATTGACCTGATGGAGCTGAAGCTGATGATGGAGAAACTGGGGGCTCCACAGACACACCTGGGCCTGAAGAACATGATCAAGGAGGTGGATGAAGACCTGGACAGCAAGCTCAGCTTCCGAGAGGTGAGAGGCTGGGGGGGCTCCACTCCAGCAGGGAGGTGTCCCCAGCCACTGCTCATAAGGTGGGGAGAGACCATGGTGGTTTTGGGG
>NW_008657599.1:1935-2358 GCF_000695815.1 Acanthisitta chloris | reverse complement strand
GCTGCAGGAGGACAGTGGGCTGCACGCCCTGGCCCGGCTCTCCGAGATCGACGTCTCCACGGAGGGGGTGAAAGGTGCCAAGAACTTCTTTGAGGCCAAGGTAAGGCAGGTGCCAGGGCAGGATGGTGTTGCACCAGGGCAGTTTGGTGCTGGGAGGGCAGGAGGTGGAGAAGTTGGGGTGGGCAGGAGGGCTCGGAGGGGTCTCAGGGGACCCAGCTGCGATGTGCCCTTGTCCATCCTCAGGCACAAGCCATCAACGAAGCCAGTCGCTTCGAGGAGGAGATCAGGGCAGAGCAGGAGGAGAAGAAGAAGCAGGCAGAGGAGCTGAAGCAGAGGAAGGCAGCCTTCAAGGAGCTGCAGTCCACCTTCACGCAGTGATGGGGCCGGGCAGGACTGGTCAGCGGTGCCCGGGCTGGGAACGCT
>NW_008657599.1:1243-1791 GCF_000695815.1 Acanthisitta chloris | reverse complement strand
TGTTTGTGCCCCCCACATCCCCAGCGTGCCCCCCACCCTGTTCCCTGCCCGCAGCTGCACCGAGGGCTGTTACTGCTGCCGAGTGCCAGGGGAGCTGTGCCTGGGACACCTGTCCTTGGCATACCTGTCCCTGGGCTGTCGTGTGTTGTACGTGCACTGGGAGGTTTGCAGGATGGGCCTTGCCCGTGGTGGGTGTTGTGGTGGCCACACTGGCTCAGTGTCTGTCAGGATCACTGTGTGTCACTGCCTTGTCGCTGTATGTCACGATGCTGGTGACAAAAGCCATGATAAGAGCCAGGTGCTGGCAGAGGGGCTCTGTGTGTGTGTGTGTGTGTGTGTGTGTGTGTGTGTGTGTGTGTGTGTGTGTGGTGCTAAGGGATGGGTGTCCACCCTACTGGCATGGAGTCCCCCAAGGGGCTGTGTTTCTCTCTCTATTTTGCTCAAAGACATACAGAAAGGCAGCTGCTGGCTCATGGGGCTGTATTATGTTTCTCATACTGTGTTCAGCCTGGGAGGGTGAGTGTGGTGGCCATAAATAGTTGCCATCG
>NW_008657599.1:693-1226 GCF_000695815.1 Acanthisitta chloris | reverse complement strand
GCTGCCAAGACCCACGTCTGTCCCACAGTGTTCCCCCAAGTGGCAGTATAGGGGGTGTGTTATTTTTTTTTTATTTAATCCCAAATAAATATTATATTTCTTAAGTGCTGAGTGCTGGGGCACAGCCCTGGGACAGTTGTGTCTGTGGTGAGGGCTTGGGTGGGGGAGAAGAGCCTGGAGAGTGGTGTGTGACTGTGTGTTGTGGTTTAACCCCAGCAGCTACCAAACACCACGCAGCTTCTTGCTCACTCCCCCACCAACAGGATGGGGGAGAGAATCAGAAGAGTAAAAGCTAGAAAAACTTATGGGTTGAGATAAAGGCAGTTTAATAAGGGAAGCAAAAGCTGCACACACACAAGCAAAGCAAAACTAGGAATTATTTTACTGCTTCCCACGGGCAGGAGGTGTTTGGCACCTCCAAGAGATCAGGGCCCATCACTCCAGATGTCCCCCCTTCCTCCTTCTTCGCTCCACTTTATATGCTGAGCATGATGCCATATGGTATGGAATATTCCTTTGGTCAGTTTAGGTTG
>NW_008657599.1:0-646 GCF_000695815.1 Acanthisitta chloris | reverse complement strand
TGGAAAGCAGCAAAGTCCTTGGCTCTGTGTGAGCTCTGCTCAGCAGCAACAAAAACATCTCTGCATTATCAACCCTCTGCCCTGCACAAATCCTAAACATAGCCCCACACTAGCCACTGGGAAGGAAGTTAACTCTACTTCAGCCCAAACCAGCACACCGTGAGCACCCGGTGACCACTGTGGGTGGTGGCAGTAGATGGGGATGAGTTGTGACAATGTGGGGACATTGGTGTGGGAAGCAGTGGGGGCCTGATCCACGTGTGGGGACATGGTGCTATGGAAAGTTGTTGGCAACACTGCTGGCATCTGCTTGCCAACCCCACCCTGAGGTACCCGTGGGATTTTGGCTGATCTTTGGCTACGTCAAGCATGAGATAAGGACACGTTGTCCCTGGGTTGGGGGACGCTGTGTCCTGGCACAATTGGTGCTCAAGGTTGGGATGCAGCAGGGCTGCCCAGCACCCCACAGAGAACAATGTGTCTGGGGGGCTGCCCAACAGGGACCCACCAAGAGGGACTCTGCCTGTTCCAGATTCAGGCCTGGTGCCCTTGCCGTGTCCCGTCATGGTGCCAGCGCACGATGTGCACATGAGGCCATTCCCAGGCAGGACATTGAGCATGATAAGATGGGGTGATGGGGCTGAGG
>NW_008657598.1:0-2200 GCF_000695815.1 Acanthisitta chloris | reverse complement strand
GGATGTTTCTTTAATAGGGATTTCTGGTATGAGGAAAAAAGAAGAGAGGAGAGAAGAGAGGAGAGGAGAGGATAGGACAGGACAGGAGAGGGTTTGGTGACACTGGCACTGGTGGAAAGGTGATATTATGTTTATAAACCTCATTAAAGTGACAGTGAACTGCTGGAGCAAGTCCAAAGGAGGCCATGAAGTTGCTAAAAGGACTGGAGCATCTCCCCTATGAGGACAGGCTGAGGAAGTTGGGGCTGTTCAACCTGGAGAAGAGAAGGTTGTGTAAAGACCTCATAGTAGCCTTTCAGTATCTGAAGGGGCTCCAAGGAAGCTGCAGAGGGACTCTTGGTTAGGAATTGCAGTGATAGGACAAGGTACAAATTGAAAGAGGGAAACTTAGATTCGCTATCAGGAAGACGTTTTTCCCTGTGAGGGTGGTGAGACACTGGCACAGGTTGCCCAGGGAGGCTGTGGCTGCCCCAACCCTGGCAGTGTTCAAAGCCAAGTTGGATCAAGCCTTGAGCAACCTGCCCTGGTGGGAGGTGTCCCTACCCAGGGCAGGGGGCTGGGACTAGATGATCTGAAAGGTCCATCTCAGTCCCTTAATATTCTATGATTCCATGGTTCCTTTTGGCAGGGTAAATCAAGAGATGCCTTCTGAGACAAAATTCTGGCTGTTCTGTGCAGCTGGACCGAATATTTCCTCCTATAGAACTAGGATACCAAGAAAATGCAAACCCAAGATATTTTAAGAAGGGGAAAACAAATGAATAAATAAAAAGACTATTTGCCTTTTGCTGTTACTGACCTTTCATGACCATGAATTCAGATTCAATATTCTGAGCTATTTTAACTAGGTTTTGTTATTTATTTCCCGATACAACTGGCTAGAGCCACAAAAGCTCCTCCGCCTGGAAATGCAGGAAGATTGCTCTCCTTCTGAGCATTCAGTTATCCATCGGCAGAAATGGTTTTGGGAACGGAATTTCCGCACTTATAGCAGTTACCTGCTCTCTTGCGAGAAAGGAAGACTGAGAAAGCAGCAACTCCCATCACCCACGGAGCAGGGATGCTGCCAGGGGATGTTCCTGATGTGCTGGGGAAGATTCTCCTTGATTGAAAACTCCACCAGCTTTTTGCATCAGTTCTGCAAACAGCTGTGGCGCCTCAAAGTGCTTTAACCCTCTTGAACTAAACTCCGTGCTTCAGGGAGCTGTTCTTATCAGCAGTCCAGCTGCTCCTGGTCACAAAGGCACTTAAGGAATTGCAGTGCTTTAAACCAGCACATCCTCTCTGAAGCTGTTTGTGCGCTGGGTTTAAAGCAGATGGTGAAGCTACCGTTCATTTTCTGCCTTAGAGCACAGTGGCATCTAGTGGTGTTACGCAAAGTGCGTGGGGAAGATAAAAAGTATATGAAAACAGACTATTCTTTTCTTTTCTTTTTTTCTTTCCTTTCCTTTTCTTTTTTTCTCTTCCCCTTCCCATTTTAAAACAATTTCTTTTTATACACACAATTCATGCCACTCCATGGGTTTGTGAACACATTTATAATCTGTTCTTATGCTCTGTTCACTAGAGTTCTGGGCAAGTGCTACAGGAACGGAAGAGAATTTGAGAACTTATACTGCTCAATGACTTAACTACAACTCCATTAATATCACGTATTTTTAAGCTGCCTAGAATGAGACTATTATACCTGCACAGATAACTGAGTTTTGGGGTTGGATAATGTTGGCAATTGGAGCCATTGGAAGTTTTAAGGAGTCACAGATTTGAGAAACTTGGCACTTAAATTATATGTATTTGTTATGATAACTTCAACTTGTTAACATTTCACACACCAAAAATCTTCCAATTCTCTTTTTAGGGATTTTTTGCCAGCATTTGTCATGACAGTGAGTGATAAAGAGCACTTCAACTACTGGAGCTAAAAAAAGGACAGTGAACCAAACAAGTATTTGCGATTATTCCTGCAGAGACATTCAGCTGGAGAAATGGTTTGTGACTAAATGTGTCTAACCCTCTGAGAAAGGATTATACTCCAGAGTGATCTGTTTTGTCTTAATGAGATGATGCAATATATCTTGGCACAGTTGCTTTTGTGCAGCTCAGATTAGAGCTGAAAAGCAAAATGATTCAGTTTCATTTTGAGGTCACTTGTTGGTCTGTTCGGTAATTAGGATCCTGTTTCTTTTCATTATTGCAGTGA
>NW_008657597.1:140696-165111 GCF_000695815.1 Acanthisitta chloris | reverse complement strand
CTAGTAATGACAGTAGGGATGGACTTGTTGATCTCGGAAGTCTCTTCCAACCTGGTTGATGCTATGATTGTTTGATTTTATTTGTTGTTACCTACTTGCCCTGATGGTGTTTAGTTTAGCTGTGGGGCAATGTGCACATGCCTAGCTGGGCTAGTTTATTGTCTGCACTTCCCCTTAGCAATGGAAGACTTTCTTCTATGCAAGTTACTGTGCTGGGCTCTACCTTTAACTCTATGCACTTAACCTAGGAGGGTTTTATAAACAATCCATCATCTGTTTAGTAATGGTGAGTAGGCCGGGCCTTCAGACACACCAGTATAACAGGAAGGCTTTATTGACAGGCATTTTTCAGGAATACTGATTTATTTCAGTAACATAACACGATAAATTTGTAGGGCTTAAAAAGCTTAAACCAAAAGAAATTCATTAGAACACAAAACTGCTCACTCAACTCACTCAGCTTCTCTCTCAGAAATCCTCATCTGCTGAATGCAGCCTATATATAGATAATTTGCAGTGTGTGAAGAAGCTTTGCTGATGCTGTCCTGGGAAGGGTGAGAAGAGCTTTCCATAAAGCTGAAGGAACCTCACAACAGCTGCTGTACCCTGAAGTCCTTCCGCCTTCAAATTTCACAGCATCTGGCACAAGCACCTCTGTCAGCTGTGATGCTTCTGGAGTAGTGCATGCAGTAAGGCTGCAAGCCATTTAGAGAAAAAAAAGAAAAAGACACCTGACAGTAAGATGTCACATGGAGTTATCAGGGACACTCAATAATAATTGCATATGCATGTTATTTTGCAACCACATTTTAGGGTGGTGTTGGCCATTTCACCGATGTACAGGAGGATCTGCCCCATTTCTCTGCTGCAACCAAATTCTGAAATCATTTGACCAGAGGGTTGCTCAAGCATATCATCCCATCATGTTCAAGTCGGGTTCTGTGTGTTTTAACTTGCAAGTATTTTTGCAGAAAGATTTTGGAGCAAGATTTATTTTTGCTTTCTTTAAGGCAATTTGGAGCCAGAAAGGAACAAAAAAGCCTCCAAACACCAAAGGAAATGGCGCCACTGAACAAAGGGTCTCTTGTTTGTAAACTTCCATTTTAAAGTGTTGGTGCATATTCTACTGGAACAGTTTTTCATCTTTCAGTTTCACAGTCCAATGTTTTAAATACTAACCTATTCAAGAGTCAAGTACTTTTGGAGTGTCTTTTCAGTGCTATGTCTTTCTCAGAAAGCTGAGCTTTCCTCTGTCCCGTATATTGATCATCTTAGATGTTGTATCCAACGAGAAAAAGGAGAGAGTGTTTCAGTTTGCAGAGAAGCAGAGTTAAAGAGATCGAGCTGAATTTGTCCTGTAATCTGTCATCTGCAGAGCCTTCATCACTGAAAATGATCCTCACCTCATGTTCCTGCCACTTGCAGCACAAGAACAGGACTGTTTCAGAAAAAAACGGCCCATGAACAAAATCAAAATATTCTACTCTCTTGCTCCCCACTCAATTTGCCCAAGAACAGGACTGTTTCAGAAAAAAACAGCCCATGAACAAAATCAAAATATTCCACTCTCTTGCTCCCCACTCAATTTGCTTTTGAATCTAGACATGGTCTAGCCAGGAGAAATTTTTTCTCTGTACATCTACCTTAATATTTCTGTCTACATTGCTTTGCCTTTCTCCGACACCAAAGCTAAGTGTTTGCTGAATTAAATAAACCATGCTGCATTGACAGAGCTTGTGAATGCTGCTATTGTCACCAGAATCCTTTTGCTGATCCGACCCCAAATCCTAATGCCAACTCTGGTGCAGTAATAAGCGAAAAACAAGAATCCATCATGCTGATGAAACTCAGAGAATCTCCAAAAAGTCATTTTATAGGTTGTTTTTGGCAAAACCTTGGGTGTGTTATATCTGGTCTGGTTTGGAATCACTCCTGTCTATCCCAAAAGATTTTTTAAATTAATAAGTGTTCAACACATTTGAGAAAAAGTCTTGTCGTATAGCTGAAAATAAGTGTTCAACACATTTGAGAAAAACTCTTGTTGTATAGCTGAAAAAAAGGTGATGATTTCAGTTTCAAGGTAGTTAATAATATTGGATTTAATGGATTTCCAGTGTTTGCATAATGCAATGGAAGATCCACAAGGAAATGGGTTGTTCTTGTTTGTATTGTGTGGATTTCCAGTGTTTGCATAATGCAATAGAAGATCCACAAGGAAATGGATTGTTCTTGTTTGTATTGTTGGGCTGATGCAATATAAAGTCTCTAAGATGAAAAAATAAGAGTAATTTCTGACAAGATAGTTTCTTAAAACCTGAAGAGGAGAGGTCTGAATTTTCCAAACGGAACTGTAATAATTAAAGTCTCCTAATTTTTCATGTATTAAATGCCTACATGCTGTTGTATATTCCAGAACCAAATATTCCTGAGAAGTTCACATAAAATATTGGGTCTGCTGGGTTTTTTTTTGTGTGAGGTCAAGAAACAAACATGCCCATCTTAGACTCCAGTCAGTCTTTGTCAAACTACCCAGGAAAAGAACATCCTGCCTCAGATCCCATGCCATTATTTCCTCTGACACCTATTGTTTCTTCTCCTTTTGGGCATGCTGAACAGCACCAGCAGGAGAAGAGGCACTTTGGGGAGTTATGGCGAGGAGCTGATGGCTCAGACCAGTATTAAAGTTCCAGAAGTGGTATTGGCTTATGTGTTTTGATTTCTCTTTCACCATATTTCCATGAGACAGCATGTTAGGCTGTCCTTCCTGACAATATAGCACAAAAAACTCGATGTGGTTGTACGGAGAGCTGCTGCATGAATGACTCACGCCGTCTTCAGACACTGTATTTCACTGACATTCATCCTAACCCAAAAGCTGTGGTCTCAGGCCTGTGGTTGAGGAGAGTAATGCACAACCCAGCACCTGGCAATAGGAGAAAGGCAGCTTGCTTTGATTGTTCTCCATTCAGCCCTTGCCAGGGCATACTTACAGCTGGGTCACCTGTCATCTCATGGAAGCACTCTGTCTGTTACACTGACCTTTGTCTTTTAGGGAGGGTCCCGTGGCTTTATTGATGCTCTGGTGTCAAAGAAGGTTGGAAAATACCTAGTTTCTCCAAAAATGGGCACTTTCTGTGTGAGCTTGCTGATTTACAGAATTAAGGAGAATTTTATTCTTCCTCCTTAAGGTATAAGGAGAAGCGTCATAGTTTATGACACTTTCAGGTTTGTAAGCAGAAGCTCTGGGCCATCAGGGCTTGTGTCTCAGAGGACTGAGGGAGAGCCAGCTCCTGTGGGCTTTGAAGGCAATGCAAGTGTATGGCAGCAGAAAATCATTTCCTTCCTCAGCCAGGGGAGACAGAGACCAGCAGCTTTTGCAAAAACTCTTGTTCAAACAGTGATGTCAGTCTTGCCATGGCACTGACCAGTAGAGTCAGGGTTACCATTTGACTCCTGCTATGCAAGCAGAGGCTGGTACAAACCAAACTGATAATTCACATCCACTGGAATTCAGATTGCAGTTTAGAAGTGACTCTTTAAAAGCTCCAGAATAATTATTTCACCTGTAGTTGGATTTTTTCTCCAGGCTCGACTTACAGTTTATAAATATGTGAGATAGGAGATTGGTAATTCAGTTTATAGTTTGTGTGAACCCTGAAGCTTATGTCAATGCTGTTATCTATTATAGAAATGCAAACATGCTCTTTGATGTGTTATTCTCAGTGACTTGGGAGGATAAAGACGGAATACTCTATGGGCATTTGTAAAAGAAATTCAGAAATTGCAAGTCTACTAGGATCTAATAGCATATTTTCATGTGTTTTTTTCCTCCTTTGCAATATGCTTGATTACAGTAACTTAAAAACAAGAGAAATATTACATCTGTCTGGGTTTCTGCAGTAGGAGAGCCCAAACCAGTTAACCTGCTATGCTGGAAGCCCTTTTATGGGTATGCCAAACATTTATTATAGCAGAAGGGAAATTTGGTTCCACAGGCCTAGGATTTATTCTGTTGGACAGATTACATTGCTATAGGAGTACCTTCTGCTGGCTCTGCACTGCACTGCCCTTGGACTGCTTGTGTTCTCCAGACTGGGGAATAAAAAAGGAAGCCAAGTGAGGTTTCTTGAGACAGAGCAAAATGGTCTGTGTGGGATCAGTTCTGCTGCTGTGAACGGTGATAGGGAAGGCTCTAGTGACTGACATTACCCAATCTGCTATAGTTACATATTTACATGGTCCCTAATGGAGTGGAACCTCTAATGAAGGAGTACCCTAAGGGTACTCCACTAACTCAGTTCAAGGGGTTGTAACACACTCTGTGTTCCCACATTTCCACGGTGACCCAGCTGAAGTCCACAGAATAGCTGGCAGTAAAACTTGGTAATAGGGAGGTGAGAAAGAGCAAAAAGATACTGTGTTTGTCCCTGGCAGCTTCAGTTAGCCCATGAAAAATAACTCAAAATGTTTTTCTGCCCAATATGCCATTTTTCTTAAAATAATAGAATGTACAGTGGTTTTGTGGTCATTTCAGAAAATATAGAAGCAAGATATTAATACATCCTTTTTGATTACTGCCACAAGAAACAGCACTAGTGTTTTGTTTCCAAGCAATTTTTTCCAGAAAGGTTTGTTTTATATTTTTTTAAGAAACAGTTGTAAAGTAACTTTAAAAAAGTAAATAAAGTCAGACTACAAATGACATGTTAAAGCTAAGTGAAATAAGCTATTCTGACCAGAGTGTTTTTTTCCCTTGGAAAACTAAACCAATTGAAAATACTTGGTGTCATTCAGATGCACAAGAAAAATAAGTTCAAAATATCAACATTTCCCCCAGAATGAGAGCGCTGCCAGCTTTGACATGTTTCCTTTGGTGATCAAAGCTCTTGGGATGGATGGAGATGACAAAGAAAACGTGGTTTGTTGGTTTAAATGCAGTGGGTGGGGAGAATGAGAGAGCAGGGTGTTGTAGGGAGTAGGACTCAAACAGAAAATGAGCAGTAAAGATCTGCTTATCAAGGCCTATTACTAGTTGTAAGCATTAATGCTGTAACAACACTAAAGGCTTTTGTTATTGTTATTCCAACAGTGTATAAAGAGGGAGATAGCAGAAAACAAGCACAAGAAGACACAGACCTTGTCTCTACAGCAATGAAACTTCTGTTTTACGAAGGGATGACCCATGGTTTATTACAAAAAAATTTTTTCTTTACTGTCCTATTTTAATATTTTGACACACCCTAATGAAAATCCAGCACACTACTACAATGCCATGCTGTTGTCATGTCTCATGTGGCTGTGTGTACCCTCAGGCACATTTCTGTGGCCTCCTCCCTTGGTCAGTTGTCACCTGTGACTGGTTGGCTGCTCCTAGGGAGGATGCCACGAAGGTAATCAGTAGGGTTCAGTTGGCACCCATTGCAAATGACCACGTCAGCCCAGACAAATACTCATCTGGGGCAGTGCCCATGGTCCTACACCCTGTAGGGCACACATTTTATGCCAAGAAAAACAGAAAGCAATATTGTAGAAAATGCTTTAAAACTTCTCCGGGGCTATTTTGGTAAATCTTGCTGCTTGTAAAGCCAGACTTCTTTTATCTCATAGGGACAGAAAGGCAGAAGAAAATTATGACTAATATATTTTTAAGAATTAGAAAACATTTCCTAACCCCATGTATTTGGAATATCAGAATATTACCATTTAAGGCTGTGATTTTCAAAAGAGCTTATTGGATTGTGGCACTCGGACCTACTCCTGCCCCTGTTGAAATGCATACTAATTTGCTATCAACTTCCATGTGAGGGATCAAAACTCTTCAGCTCTCACTGAATTTCCCTGGGAGTTTGGTGACTGTTGCAAAAATCCCAGCTCAAACCTCCTTGCTGTCACTCTTCTTTCAGGGGAAATTCGGTGCCTATTACGAAAATCCCAGGCTGAACAACCTGATAACTTCTGGCTTTCAGGGCAGGAAGCAAACACTGTGCATCCTACCCAAAACCCAGCAGCAATCTCACTTCTCCAGTGCAGGGGGTTTTGACGTTTCAGCCTTAGTTACATCCCTCAAGCTGGACAAATAATGACATGTCTGAAGCTGGTGAGGGGTTTCTGTTAATCAGGGATCAAAAAGAATCTGTGCCTGGGCAAGAGAAAGCAATTCTTGATCTGGCTACAGTGATAGATTTCTAGTAAGTAGTTATTGTTTGTAAGGTGTCCAAGAAGAATAGGTCTCATGAGCTGGGCTTGGGGGTGAAGATGTCTGGGGCAGTCACAAATGTATATTCCCAGCCCATTTCAGTGCCACTGTCACACTGATGACTTTATCTTTCAGCAAGGTATGTACCATTTCATATGAAATTACTGCAACGAGGTCTGTGCAGTGGCTTTGCTTCTCAGCACAGAACATCATCAGCTGCAGTCGGTGAGATGCTGCAGGGGCAGAGACAGTCACTTTTACAAATCTAATGGTGAGACTATTGTGTGTGTGTGTGTGTGTGTGACAGTGCAGGGGTGCATGTATGTGGGGATGCACACCCTGCTGCATGTCTCGTGCGTGCAGATGGACAGCAGCTATGAGAGGGGCTGCTTGTGGAAGTAACAAATCTGCTTTACACTAACAGCTCTGGATTTCTGTTTACTTAGAAAAATTAATTCTCGCGTATCAAACACATAAACCAGCCTTGCCTGTGCTTGCCTGTGTTCTCAGAGTGATGGTAATTACAGAGATTTTTGGTCAGTCCTGTCATATTTACCCCGCTAAATTGATTAACCTATGTAATGAGTACAGGACTGTGACCAATACTGACCCCACATCAAAGCTTGGTATTGCTGCTGTGTGCTGACCTGAATTTTAATTGTTCAGTAGGTTTTGTAATTAAACCACAAATGTGCTAAAGAAGAGATTAGGCATTTTAGCTGGCAGTGTATGCATTTTTTCCCAGGTGTGCCAATTGTGTACACTATAAAATGTCCAATGCCTGCCTCAATACTCAAGGATCTAACAATATGCCATTTCACAGATGCCTAAGGCCTCTTCTGGTTTTTTTTTGCTTGATATCTTAAAATAGGGAACAAATGTAATTTATATCTTAAAACTTTTCTATATACATTATCATGTAGCACCAAAGCTCTTGTATAAAGGAATATAAATAAATCAACAATGAATAAATTAGGACTTCAAGTGTCTGTGAAGTTCCCACAGGCTTGCACACTCAGTCCTCAGAGTCCAAAATAGCTACTGCAGACAGATGTGTTTTCCTTCTTCAGGATCATCAGCATGGTACATCTGTTGCTTCAGCCAGTGGCTGTGCCAGACTCGAGAGAAAACACGTTACTCATTAAATGGAGACAACGATTATAAATAAATGAGAATATTTGGAAAACTACCCATGCCTCACTTTTGTTTGAAAGGCACTTCTCTTTTGGAAGCCCTCACAATATAAAAGAGAGGAACTGCGCTGCCTCATTCCACATGATCCCTTCTCCTCTCATTTTGCTGCTGAAAAACACGTGTTTCAACATCTGAGTTTCCAGCACATGCTGCCCTCTACCTCACACGCCTGCTCCTTTGGCAAGGAGAACTCCAGTGTCTCTGTTGGTGCAGCTCCCTGCTTTGCTTCTGACCACACAGAGGGGATGGAACTAGAAGGAGGTGGGTTAATCCAGAGTTGGGTGGGTTGCGCTAGAAGGGAACAACTGGGAAGATCCATCTTTCATTCATAACATTTTGTTTGAAACATATGGGAAGAATTAGGAGGAACATTTTCATCTTGATGAGCTGGGACTTGGGAGCATGCCTTGAGATTTTTTCAAGACTGTGAATTCAGTCTGAAACTATTCTTCTTTGGTGCACTTGTATGTCTTCCGTCTTCCTGTGATTTAGTCCATCTACCAGTGATGGATGTTATCAGGACTCACAAAAAGTTGTTGACTTGGTGGGTTTGATTGAGAGCTTGGCTGAAGGAAGCACAAAACCCAGATTTCTTTCCTACAGGAAGACTATTGTGCATAAGGGATAATGAAGGCAAGAAGACAAAATATGGCAGGTTTGGGGAGTAGCAATCTCTGAGATACAGGGTATTTGTCTCATAGATTTGATAGCCAAAATTCTTCTAACGGGAGCAATCTGTAGTCGTCTACTGATACTTCGGAAAAAAATAATTTTGAATGTGGATATGCAATTTATTGGGATGGTGAAACAGTCTTAGTCTTTTCTTTTTTCAATTAAAAAAACCACCCTGCAGACTGAAGAGTACCCACCTGGCACTGAATAGCATCCTGTAGACTCTGGTCTTTAGGTAACAGCTGCAACATAGTCTCCATCTCTGCTTTGTTGTTCTTTTGCATGTGCTGCCCAGAACCCCCAAAGGCATCTCTGGGAAGATTTTTCTTTCAGCAGGGAAATTGTTTGTTCAGCCAATTGGATGAACACCCAACTGGATGTGTTCTTTTCCTTTGCAGTGTGCTCTGGTATGCCTTGGTCCACTCTGAGAGCCTCAGAAGCCAGCTGAGCATTGCTTGGGTGTGAACTTCTCTGCCTGTTTCCCAGCTCAGGCTGCTTTCAGCCACAAGATTTTGCAATCTATTTTGGTTGGTCCTGCCATAAAGGTAATTTCTGCATGCTGGAGTTTTTAAGAACACCAATTTATGTCAGTCTGGCAATGGTGTCCTCACATTTTTCTACCATTTTGCAATAATTACTCATCCATTTAAGCATGTGACCAGCCTTGAAAAATCAGTGAGAACTCTTAAATGCTGACTGCTGGAATCTATGAAGAACAATGCCTTCATTATCATACCTGAATATGCACAGGAACCTTGCTTCCATGTCCAGAGACACCCTCTCCTTTACAGAAAATACCCCACGTGAAGCTTGCCATGCCTGACCTTCTTGAATGTATTTGCAAGGACTGAATGTTAAGTAAAACACCTACTAGCTAAAGAAATAATGCAGCCCTGCCGAAAATACCAATATGTTGTATTTTTTAAAAGTGCCTTCATGTGCCTGTAAAAGCAGATTTTAGACTGTAAACAAGACCTCCAAATTTTCCACCTGTCTTAAGCTTGCTACAAAAGGCTGTGCCTCCAAACAAAATGCCTCCAAACAAAAATATATAAATATGCCAAATAAAGAAAAGGATTTGCTTGCCAGAAATCTCAAGCTCTATGAAATAGGTTTTGACTCTTAAATTGAGACAATAATGTTCCAATAAAATGAAATGGGGTAACCCAAGATTGAAATCCTAATACAAGAATTAACAGGAAAGAAAAGTCATAAACAAATTACTGAAATATAATTTTAAGGTAAATATGTTAATTTAAAATGAGTTTGCATACTCATTTGAAAGATGTAATTTCAAGACTGAATAACCAGTTTTAAAATTAATATAATTTATTAACAATTAAAAATTATAACACAAGCAGAGGGAGATTGGAGGTGAAATATTGAGTTTCCTTTGATAGGTAGAGTAATTATGAAGCATGCTTTTGAAGTTCAAGAAGAGAGCCTTAGGACACAACATTTTTTAAAGTAAAAATTGGCTTGCACTCTGTTCAAGTGATTTATTTTGCACTAAGAAATGGGTGTGAGACATGATGTGATTTAAAATGTCATCCCTTGATGGAACTGCTTGAGGGTGACATTATTTTTTTTCTTTTTTATCTCCTTTTATTCATGTATTTGGCTGCTTTATTTCTAAAGTTTTCTATCTTAGGGATCTAATGAAATTATGTAGGAATAAAAAAAAAATCCCTCAACGATCAACACCTTCACTGGCCTATAAGTAAAGCTTTCCCCTAAAATTCAAGAATCTAAAAGCTAAACTCTGGAGGGAGCCACTGGGAAGGAACAGAGGTTTCAGCTGCATCTGTGTCGTCTGTGTTGTTTATCTGATGGCCAACTTTGAGGAATACTGCTTGTGCATACCACCAAACAAATGCATGTAATAAAGGTTGTTGGGAGTGTTGCTTGTCTTCAAGACCAGGCTGTCCCACACGTTCCTGGACAGGAAGCACTGCTCCTCCTCTGTCCTTTCTATGTGCCTTTTTGCAGGAACTCTTCTAAAAGTTGGGACTGGACTTACCACCTTTTACAGATTTTCTTCAAAGCAACAATATATGTGGTAGCAAGTCAACATGATGACTTTTGTGACACACTTGCTTGCACTGGGCTTTACTGTCAGGAGGAGGCAAAGCTGGTTGTTTTGACAATGGGTCCAGAGGACAGAGGTGGTGCTATGGCCAAAATGCACACTTGCTTTGCAGACTCACTTCTTGTTAAGCTTTTGGTTAGCCTTACTGGCATTTTTGTACGCTTGGTGATTTTAATCATAAATGTCACAAATTTCTTTCAAGCCCTAGCTACTGGAGGCAAGGGGTTTATGTGAGAACATCATAGATTTAACTTCATGGTGAACCTCATGATGTTTTGCCTACTGGTAGCTGAATAGCTCTTGTGGGTCCTGAATGGGATAAGCATCTGGACACGCAGTAGCTCAGTTGGGCAGCTGTAGGGGAGATCCACCTGTGCTGGTTACATACGGAAATTAAAAAACAAAAAAATAAAACCCAAAAAGGCCACAATCAAGTTTTATACAGATGTGTTCTGGAAGGCTGTGAGATGTGGATTCTCCTCTCTCTAAGCTCCACCAGTTCTGCAGGCTGTGATGGAAAACAGGGGAACTGTATTTCATCACCAGCATGAATAAATTATAACCTAATACACACAGGACACATGTCTGTGAAGTAAGAGAAGCCACCTTTTTCCTTGTCACTTTTCAGATAAAATTGCCATCTAATCAAAAGTATGGCAGTCTTGCTGAAAGTCTGCAAATTCTCTTTGTACAAGAAGCTGTAGCAAAGTTCATAACCAGACTTGTTATAAAAACACAGAAGTTAAAAATAGCTGTGCAGTCAGGGAGCAGGATCCAGCTCTAAATGGGTGGCCCAGTTTGCTCTTGCATTCAAGTACCGTAAACAAAAATCAACCCTTTTTTTTTAGGCTGCTGATGATAGCTTTTTCTCTTGCCACGGGGAAATGTCGGTGCTTCCCTATCATTTGACAACTCTTGACTATTTTTGTGGTCTTTGTGAAAGGTCTGTGCCAACAAAGTACCAATATTATTTTGACTGCAGGTAGCACATCATTGAGAAACTGTTTCTAATGGAGGAGAGAGAGTAGCTTTCTTCTGCAGAAGATTGGAAAGATTTCTGCAGGAACTTTGCAAGGAGCTCACAATGCTTTTATTCAGGGCCTGCTGTAGAACTTGCTGCTGCCCTGGTTAGCAGACAGATTTGATACTGCACTGGGAGATGGATTTGCTCCTTTCCTACTCTGGCAGCCATGAGGCTACATGAATTACACAGCCTGGTGGTGTGAGTGGGGCAGTTCTGAAGAATTCACCCCAGCTCGGTCTCACACCAGGTGGCAAAGCAAACAAAGCTGAGGGGGGTGAGGATGTGGGTTTGCTTCTTTCCTGCTGTGTGATGGGTAGGGATTGCTGCCCTCCTTGGTGCACCCTGGCAAAAGCTGAGGCTTTGAAAAAGGAGGGAGTGGGTAAGAGATATCTAAGCTGGTATAAATCTCTTATAACTAGAAGTTTGGTGTTTTTTAAAGTGCTTGGTTGAAGAATTGAGGCAAGTTCTCTGAATTTAATGAATTGTACTGATCCTCAGCCTTGCTTGAGCCTGTGTTGTTTTACTTTGCAGGCCTTGTATATGTCTATTTAATATAGCACAGAGAGGTCTCTCAATCCATCTAGGAAATGGGAGCATAATATTTATTGGTCTTACAAGTTTATTTCTGACATAAAGTTTTGGTTTTAACTGTAAACTTTTTGAGGCTGGGCTCTTGTCTTTTGTGACTGCTTGGTGCCCAGTAGAGGTGGTGTTAGAAGCAGGCTGTAAAAAGTGCTGTAAAATCCACGGATCCAAGGGCTAAAGAATGAAAATGCATTCCTTTATTTTAGTTGTGCAAAATGGTCACAGTCCACAGCAAGCTGTAGGCATGTTCTCTATTACTAACTCCAATTTTAATGTTTATTCTTATGAGAGCAATAATATCTGCTATTTTCCTAGAGCTGATATTCCTAATATGTTATACACGTCTGATACAGTGTGAGGGATAAATCCAAAATATGTATCTGTTGCCTGAGATGTGTTTGATGATATTGTACCCTATGGTGTCCTACTGCTGAATCAGCTCTTGCAAGAGGCTTGGAAATCTGTTACAAAGCTGGGAAACCCATGGCTAATCCATAAAATCTTAAATATATGTAAAGCAATGTGCAAATGACACCTACTAACTGGAAATTGCTACAGATAAAAGAGATCTGGCAGCTGAATCACAAAATATTATTCAGAGTAAATACTTACACCGAATTAATAGCCTAGAAACAGTTTCACCACTCGAACAGCCTTCAGAAGTATCGACTGATTTGAAAGAGGAGGCTGCTGTTAAAATAATAATGAATCCAACCTTGTCCTTTCTCCTTGGTATCCTCCAGGCTTTCTCTGGTGGGGTGTTTTGACTGCTGTGAGGATTTAAAAGAACTTTCTTATCACTGATAAATATCAAAGCTGGTGAGACTGCTGTGTGTGGCTGAGGGTTTGCAATATGAGAACAATAAATACGGATGCTATACTTGATGCTGTAACAATTTCTGCTACTTTAGCAAAAAAATATCCAAGAAAGATCTCTGGTCCTTTCCCAGAGGGGAATGGGCCTATTAGAATGAATAACTAAGAATCTGCCATGTTGCTGGCATAAGCCATTTGCATGTTCAGCTAATGAAAATCTACTCATTTTAATTTTGGTGAAACTTCTGTTGTCCTGCAAGCATGGTGTCTTGCTTTGCAGCTCAGGAACTGCTGGCCATGCAGTGTGAGCAAACTCTTTCTTTATGTCCAGTCTAAAAGGATGCTCTAGAAATCAGAGTGGTGATCTAGGCCATGGCAACTTTATGTTCACCACTGTGCTCCTTACTGACTGACTATTTGATGTTAGGCTTTGCTTTCCTGTGCTTCATCTCCCTGTTGAAAAATAGTGAGGATACAGGGGTGGTATAAGACTGCTAAAAATTGTCTTTTGATAGTACAGTGGTGTTATGTTCAGAGGAACATAATTTTTGTATATTAATAACTAGAAAGCTTGGCAGTGGGTTAAACAAAGGCTGCTCCTACTATTCTGAAGAAAAATTAACAAGAATCTTACTTTACTTATTTTTTTTAAGTTAAGGACTTCTGATGCTATGATTCCGATAAAATTATCTAAATTCTGCTGATTTTGGGTCTCTCTCAGTGTTTATAGAGAGGTCATCTGCTGAGCTTGATGCTGCCTAGTATGGGCTGCTTCTGCTCTGGGTTTGATGAAAGTTGGATAACTGCAGTGCACTGCACGGTGCAGTGAGGACATACCTTCAGTGTTTGATGTCCAAAACACTGCTCCTTCACACATGGCAGATATTCCTGGGTGACTACTATTGCTTCATAGGCTGTGGTTCAGGTTTTTCTGTATCTAACATAGATTGGGCATGAGACATATAAAAGGCTGTTATATAGTGCCTTTTGAATTTCATGGTCATCAACACTGTGGAATGTTGCCAGGGCCTTACAGATTAATAAGAAAATTGTATATTCCTTATGCATTTCTTCCATTAAGTGTAGCCAATGCTCAGCATCTCTAAGGACCAGGTCTGTTCTGAAATTATAGTGAAGTTAAAAACCCAACCTTCTTAGGCTGAACGCCTCATTATATCTATTTGACCTCATTATTTATTGAAGCATGCTGTCAAATCTTAAAAAGAAGAAAATAACCTGTATTATACCTGACAGAAGTAGAAGGGCTACGTCCTGGCACATCCATGGATGTGTGTAGCCCAGCTGCTGAGCTCAGCTTCTCTCAAGGAGAGCTACAGAGCCACATGGTGTCTCTGGGTACTGGATTTTGTACTTGGACCTCTGTATTAAAACCCATACGGAGTGGCAGTTCCCTATTGGATATACATCTGAAGAGCCACAAGAGTGCACGTCATTCCAGCAAGGGTCTGGTATAAATTACACATGGTAAATTGGCTCCAGATAAGTCTATTTTGGACTGTGGAACATGAAGAACTTGTGTGGTGTATGAAAGCCTCCTATTAAGTCTATTTTGGACTGTGGAACATGAAGAACTTGTGTGGTGTACAAAAGCCTCCTACTTCTTGCCCAGACCCTGTGTCTTTGCAGGGACCTGCCATCACAGTCATAGAAATACAGGCAGGTTTTGGATGGCAGAGTCCTACTGGATTGCATTTTGCACAAAGGCTGCTATTAGCCTCCTGGGTATTTTATTTAACAACTGGGATACATGCAGTGGGATCTAAGAGCTGTATCAGAAACTTCACTTAGCTGTAGCAAGTTGTCTTTAAGTGGCAGCATGCATCTTGATTTTAATATATGCAGGCTGAAATTATGGAAGAGGTAGACATGGTATAGTTGTTTAAACCTCAAAATGTGTTTTAAATAATTGATTTCCATGCATCTAAAATAAAGATCAGTTATTCAAAACATATTTATATTTGCAAAAAAAACCCACCCCAGTATGACAAAATAAATACTTATAAATAATTTAAAACATATTTTGAGGCTTTTAATGTTGCAAAATATGTGTCTCCAACAGTGGTAAAACCTCAATAAATATGATTTAACAATTCTTTGTATATTTAATACATAAGTGTGCTATTGAGGAGAAAAATGCCAGATGTAATAAAAAGTGTGACAGTGGGGTGGATGAGCTAACAAAGCCACCCTTTAAGTTTACACCTGTTTTGTGAAAGGCATGCACAATTATATGAGAAGAAACTGGTGTTTGTTAAGAATCCTTAATTATTGATCCAGTGCCAGGCACAAACGAGCGCTTTATAATCTGATAAAGCTGTGTTGGGAGGCTTCAGACTTGACATTAGAAAGCTGAGAGAATGGTCATACACTGGAACAGGCTTTTTTTAGAGAGGTGATTGGTGTCCCAAGCCTGCTAGTGAAAAGAGGCATTTGCACAATGCTCTTAATGTGTGTTAAATTTTGGTCAGGCAGTCAGACTGGATGATTGTGATAGATCCCTTCCAACTGAACTTTCTATATCAAGTGATAAATGCTTGGTGAGGTTCTCCAGGCAGTTAAGACCAATAAGTGCAAAGTGAATTTTAAAATGGTTGAAGGTAGTTGGAGAATTTATCTAAACTGTGAGGTTTTGACTGATTACTATACATGCCAATAATGTTCTGCCCCTCTGCAGAAAGCTAAGGGATGTATTTTTAGGAGCATGTCAGGGTGGAAGAAGTAGAGAGAAACACTGTGAAGCTCCATCATCCATTGAAGTAAGGACTTGGCCACCTCCTAGGAGAAGGAATGAAGGCAGGACTTCTCCAGCTCTACCCCTCCCAGAAACTGTCCAGCTGGCCCCAGTCCCTGTGACCACTTCTCCTCTCTACCCCTGGCAGCAGTGCTTGCCATGATCCCATTGCTAAGGAGTTTTAGTTCCATGTCTGAATCTTTCCTACTGATGCAAACAAGAGCTGAGGTATAACTCTTGCTTTATGATAAAAGAGGCAGTCTGGCTGCCCTTCCTTGGGCAGAGTTTCTGCTGACTTTACCAGGTGCTTCCTTGGAATAAGGACAGGAGAGCATGCACCAAAACAGCATTTAGATACTAAACAGTGAGCTTCAGTCTCACTTGCAGTGTAATTAAGTTGCATGCCTGTAATTTCCCTTTCTGTAGTAAAACAGCTGTTATTTGAAATCCACTTCAGATACCGAAGTTTCCTTCCTATAGTAAGATCAGTTCTGGCTAAAGTAAATGTAGATGTATAGTTTTGCAGTCTGTAGATTTTGAGCTGGCTTTGACTGTGTGCGTATCATATATTGTCATAATGCAGTTGGCTTCCTTGGAAATAATTGCTGATTGCAGTAAGTTGAAGGCTTGTCTACATGAAGTACATTTAATAATTGAATTAGGGTGTGAATGAAATTGTATTAGCTTTTCTTCATGTCTCTATGTGGATACTCTTGCTCTAAGTACATTAATAAAGTTTGGACTAATCCACATCCAAAATTAATTGGCATATTATTCTGTTCTGTACCAACTTTTTTCCATGGTCAGCAGGCTAAATCAGTATTACTCCCAATACCTTTAAGGTCATAAATCACCTGTCTCTCTTCTTTCTTTCATTCGCTCCCATTATATAGCAGTGTGATTCTATACTCTGTTTCTGAAATTTTCTCAGCTTGGAATTCCCCTGTTAGAAGTTAAATGTTTCATGTTGGGCTCTCTGTCTCTGATGAAGGGGCCTATACACTTGTCAAACTCCTAGGTCTCTACAGTCAAGAGGTTTAGGTGAGCATCTATCTTCCATACTATCAAATACTATTTTGAATGCTTTTATGAAAAGGGTAATGCAACACAGGATACTGTACATGCATTCTTCCAGTTCTGAATTAGTCCTTTTATCTGTCTCTAACCACAACAGATGTTGGCAGCCTTTCTATTCCATATCCTTAAGTCAGACTAAGAATATAAGTTCCGCTTAGAGAAGCTGTAAGGGAAAAATTTAACCCTTTCAGGAGGCTTTTTACTATGTTTTTTTCTTTAATGATGTTGACTTAATGTAGAGTAAAAAAACGTCAGCAAATGTCCAAATTGACATATTTTGGGAGTGTCCTCAGTATAAATTTTATAGAAGTGCTCATTGGTCTCTGCATTTTCAGTCAACTTCCCTCTTGTTGGGGACACAGAGACAGAGGTTAAAAAGATCTCAGTGAATGTCTAATACACAGTTTGCAAAGGAATTTGTGTGGAATGGCAACAGTTCTGTAAGAAGCTTGTGAGTATAACCTTCAGCGTAGTCACCAGAGACAGTACTGGCCATATCTGTGGAAAATTAGCCCCTCTTGCCCTTCTCAAATACTCAGTTCATTCTATTGCATTTATTATGGTATGAAATATTCTTTTAAAGATTTGAAGAAGCCTATTTTTTCCCTATAGGCAGAATTAACTAGAGCTTCATATACCTAGATTCTCTTCAGGATAACCTTGGACTGTTTGCTTTCATCTTAAAACTCAAACAAAAGCAAACAAGGAAAACAAATCTATAATTTGAAATAATTACAAAGATGCAGATATTTTGTTCTTATGTTTTACTGATGGAAGGCTCATCAGAGAGTCGTAACGAAAAGAAATCACTATATATATTTATATTGTAATAATTTGAGAAGTGCCCGTTCTATCTCCACAGAGCCCTTGCAGTCTGTTCACTGCTGTTGTCTGAGATGACCAGCTGTTGGAAAGACCCTGGCAATGGCAGAACCAAGCCAGCATTCTTCTTACTGTTTTCCCTCTGCATTTGTGCCTCTAACAGAGCCCTGTGCAGCCTGATGTGTAGCTGGTTCCTTGTCTTCAAGGAAGAGTGCTGTAAGAATCTAATTTTACTGACTGACATGGACTGCAGCAGTATACACAGCTTGCTCATATCCTTTGTGGAGTTGGAAGCAGAGCCACCTTTTTTCTTTTTTCCGTTTTTGTTTTTTTTTTTTTTCCACCACATAGAGACGCCATCACATATGTTCAGAGGCTGATGAGCTGAAAAGATCTGGGAGCCACATGTGACCAGCAGAACGAGCATCAGCCTAGAGTGGAGTTTCAGTGGGAGATGACTTTTGGGAAAGTTCCCACAGAAATACCATTGTAGCATTTCTGTCCTTGCTGGGCCTGATTTCATTTATTCTGAGTCTACTTTACATGTCCTTGGCACCACAAAAATACCTTAAATTGGGCATAAAGCACAGTTGCAATCACATCAGGGCTCTCTGGTATTGCCAAAGGGCTGCTTGTGTCAAGGTGGATCTGGCCCACCGTGTTTATTCACACAGTAGCTTCTGCTGAGTCACAGTGTCTGCCTCAAAGCCAGGAAAAGGAAGGGCTTGTTTTCATTAGGGGACATCAATGCTATCTGGTGGTTGCAGAGTACTGGGGTGCAGAGCGTGCTTAGGGAGGGTCACAGAAGCCTTTCTGTAATGCCAAGGCAGGAACACATTAGTGTGATGAGTGATACAGTTGGAAAGTAGATATTTTCAATAATACAATATAACAGTCTATCCTTAAGGCTTAATCCCCCAAGTGTAGGAAAGGCAGGCTGATCCCATGTGAATAGAAGCAGAAAAGACCTCAGGAGACTTGGATGACAGCACAAGCAGGCAAGTCTCCAGCCAGTTTGCTTGTTAAGTGTGAGCATCACCTTCTCTGAGAGCAGGCCTGTGCGTCCCTTGGCCTGAGTTTGCCTTCAAACTAGTTGCCCCTTCAGAGAAGGGAGCACCAAAAGCAGACTGGAGGAAATTTAGAGGAAAGATTATATTTCCCCCCAAGTTATAAGCTTTTGCTCTCTTAGGTATGGTTCATTATTCAGCTTATAGCAGACTTTTAGGGTAGACAGGTTGTATGGAAGGAGGAAGGGGTGGGTGGTAAGGGGAAGGCTGTTCTTTGAAAGTGCTGTTAATCTTGGTCATTTTGTTTGGTGTAGGAGGTGGAGCTGTGGAAATGTGAACCTACAGCTGCCACCTTTTAGCACCCTGCTAGATGCAGGCAAAAGAAGGCAAGAAGATAAGCAAGGGTCACCTCTCAGTCCTCCCTCCTGATCCTAAGAGGATGTAGTGAAGTCTAGAGTCAAGAGGTTCTATCTCTGAGGGAACTGTCCTGACCCTGTCTGGGAAAAAATATCAGATTGCACAGCTTACTCAGCTGGTATCTAAGTATTTTATACATGAAACTTGTCATTTGGGGAAAGTTGCAAGCTAAGCGTGTCAGAGGCAGCCACCCACACTGCTGTGAGATGGTTAAGACAGTGGAGAGATGCTGCTCTCTGTGAGTTTGTTCCTGTTTGCAACCACCAGCACCACCTTCCTGGGTTGCCATCTCCTGTACTGCCAGGGTACCATTAAGGGCCTCTAGCCTGCTTACTCCTGTGTACGTGATGAGTACACATTTCAGGCAGAAAAGGGATTTGAGACAGGGTGAGTGCTCTGTCCACTTTGAAATAAGTGAAACACGCAGTGGCCTTCTGCAGTTTTGTGCATCTGGCCCTTTGTTTCACTTGATTCTCCTCCAAGCACCCACAAATGAAATGTTTTGTACTGAAAAAATATTTTGTGCCCAGTGAAATGGTTTGCTTTCATGGTTGTGAGAAAAGAAACGAAAATGTCACAGGACTCGTAGTCAAGACCCTCCCCTGTACTCCCTGTTTTGTTGCCAATCTGAAAATCAGTTATTCCTGCAGTCCAAGTCCTGGGATAATGTCAGCATGTAAGGAACAGATCCTCATAGGTCTTACTGTGGTGAGGGCTTTGGAGATTCTCCCAAGAAACTTTTCTTGCTGGGAGCTGTTCTCTCATGCTTAGTGTGTGATTTAAACAGCAACATATCCTGCAATTACTATAAAATAATGATAACTTGTTTTAGAGCATGCCAGGCCTGTTGGTAAATGTTGTCTAATCACTGGTTGTTGGAGTGTTTCTTAGTTGCTTGTGGTAATGTGGTCTTTCTCTTTGCAGGATTATTGGTCTTTTAAGTGGGATCCAACAACTTTCCTCAAAAGAGTGGAATACTAGATTCAGCTAAGAAACACTTTGAAATGATATTTAACCTAAGGCTGCCAGTGTTGCAGAATTTGAAGGGATAATAATCTTTCTCTCTCCTTCAAATTCACACGCACATGATGAATTGCACTATTTATCCATGGCTAAATACTGTGTAAAGCTCTATCTTTATTAATCTCCATTGCAATTCAGTGGTGAAGCATTTTTAGATGCTATGTGTAGTCTCTGCTCAGTGTTAGTTTTTCTGCCTCATTAATATGTGCTTTTCCATATCCATAAAATTCCAATATACTGGAATTCTAATCATTATTCATTTTATGCTTGATAAACTTCTAGTGTTCATTGAAGAATGTTGGGAAAAGATTGAATATGAGCCAAGTGGCAAAACTGAGTGTCACAACAGTGATTTCCTGTACTCTTACTGTGTGTTTGTTGGGATGGTTTTCCTAAAAGGATTTCTAAAAGCATCCAAAGTCACTTCTGCTTTCCCAAGAATATGGAAAAGCCCCATTGTCTCCAGGTTTGTTTGTGCTGCTGTGTAGGGCAGACATGCTAGAGATAGATCTAAATAAGATGGATTAAATTCCAGAAGTGCAGGAGACAGTCTGGAATACTTAAAATTGGTCTAAGAATAACAAAGATAGGAAAGGTGCAAAGGAATGAATTTAGATAATCAGAAAGTTCTGTTGTTTCTTTGTTGGTGCGCTCCTCTCAGTTGCCCAGTCCAGGGCAATTTGGAGTTAACATAATTATTCCAATTTTATTTTAAAAATTATCTTTGTACTAATTAGGGCCAGTCCATTATTACAAGTAGGATATAGTGTCAGGTAAACAGGCTGTCACAGGTGCTTTGCTCCTCTGGCTGCAACTGAGTGTGCATGAATATTCAGAGGTCTGAACCTGAAAAAAGAAAGGCTGGACTATCATCCAACAGGTAGAGATTGGGATTTGAAAATTTCCTATCCAAATCATGTTAACTTCCTTGAGCACTTGTGTAGTGTTGGAAGAATACAGGGCTCAAGCTGCTGGATACTTGGTTATCTTTCTGCAGGTTAATTTTGGGGCTGAAGAATTCTGTTAATAGTGGTGCATGTTCACATGAGACATTGAGTCATATTGTAATCACAGATCATGTTGCTTCTCCTAAAAAGGCTGTGGATGGAATGCACAAACTCAGATTTTCTTTTCTCTAGGTGTGTTCTGCTGTCTTGGTCTTTTGAACCAAGTTTTAATCTGAAATAGTCCCAAAGTTAAACTCCATTACCTCCTATGGCAGCTAAACAGTTTCATGAATCATCTACTGTGATCCTTAAGGAAAAGTTGGGTCAGAGCAAGCGTTTTTAAGAAAATCTTGATCCTCAGTGATGTGGGATTTTGAAATACTGTTTCAATTTGATGCGCTATTAGCTTTTCTCTTCTGCATTATATTCATTTCTTACCTGCATATTTTATTCTGGGATGTGACAGATATAAAAATGTGTTTTGCCTCAAACAATGACCACTGTTGCAGACAAATGTAGCTTTACTGATATTTGACTCTCAGTGTTCAGGAATAGGGTCTAGAGCATCCCCGAGACTGTCCGTATATGAACTTCAACTGCATTTGGCCACCTGAATCTGTAGACTGAAATTTCACTCTGTCATGGTCATCTTTTCTTTCATCTCATGTCTTGAACATTGCCTCCATCTTGTTGAAAAAAATGGGGTTGGAAGAGGATACTAACTCCCCTCTCCTTTTTCATTGCCATCTGATGTTTTGGCTACAGATGGTGTCTGACTAATGACGAACATCCTGTTCCCTTATGCTGCAGGAAGTCCACACAGGAGAGGTAAGAGCACAGATGCAAGGGCAGCCTGCTGGGCTCCCTGCCAGGACTGTCTGCCTCCCCACCCTTGAGGATCTGCAAGTGGCAGTACTGTGCTGAGCTTCCAGAAACTGGGAATGGCATGAGAGATTGCCATGTAACTCCATTGCAATTACCCATGAAGCATCAGGTGATGCACCTAACTCTTAGATTTGTTTTTTTAACCAAATGCTGCAGTTTTCTGAGGTTGGCCATTTTAGCCAATGGTTTGAAATTTTTATGGCTTTATTTAGAGAAAAATATACCCCTGGTGACCGTATCTCTGCTCAAATGTGATTCTTCTGCTGAGAAGTGTTAGTAAAAATATAGTAGATCTTCAAAGCAACACAATTGTTCAACTTGGAGAAGAAATCCCTTCAGATTTCAACTCCCAGTACTACTGTATCTTGTCTGGGTGGATGGAATAAAGAAATAAAGAGACTGAAATGTTAAGCTCTGCTGCAGCAAACTCACCAGCTTTTGCCTGAGAAGATACTACTTGAGCTATACAGCAAGCATGAGCTATTCAGTCTCCGTTGAGACAGGAAAGCTCTGAACTTTCGAAATAAATCCATAGTTTAATCCAGTTCTGTAGTATTTGCAAGGACCCTGAGCAGAACTTGAAGTTGCCAGGACTGGATGTGCTGAACTTTTTCTACTTTGGGCAACTTGGGAACATGTTTGTCCAATTTCAGGAATACTGATCCTCAGAAGTGATAGAGCCTTAATACATAGACCATTTCAGAAAAGATGTACAAGTATTATGTTCACCCCAGCATGACAGAGTTGCTACTTAATATTATTCAATGTATAGGAAAAGATACTAAATTTGTAGGCTAAGTCATTTCTCTGTTTTAGTGCACCATGGATTCAGTGTCTGGCATAATAAACTTCATGTGATAAATTACACTTAGGTTTTTTTCGCTTACTTCACTTTTGTCGTTACATTAATAAAGTCCCCAAAACCTACGTGAAAATCTTCAGAAAAGAATTTAAGTAGCTAGCTAAGAAATTGCAACCTAAGTATTTTCTTTTCCTCCTACCTGCCTCTCTACTGCAAATACCTGATGTTCAGAAAAGAAAAACAATTTAGGGAGAAACTGAAACTAGTTTTAGGAAGCTATATGTCACAAGCAGCTAGATCTAAAAACAGAGTATATCTGCTATTAGTGACAGATATTCTAAGCCTCACAAAGAACTACAAAAGAACTTCTTAGGGCTTAAAGGAACAAGATGATGAATGTTAAAGTAGTGTCATTTTTAGGCATTTTTTCAAAATAAGTGGCTATTTTTCTTGCCATTTGGGAGCTATGGAGCAGTATTAATGGTAACTAATGCAGTGTAGGTTTAGACAAAAAGTAGTCCCAGCAAACAATTTTAAAAGTGTCTCCAACATTATCTGAGGAATACATGATCATATGATCTGGTTTGTTGGCATGAGTATGAGATACTAAATTTGCCTTAAAGTGGCATATCATTAAAAAAGATGTAAAGAAATGGTCTTCCAGTGTGCATTCTCAAGTCTTCTGTATGTACTGCATTTCAGTGTTTTGCTAGATATTGTGCATTTCACGTGTGCTGTCTCTGGCAAAGTTCATCAGCAATTAGACATTTTACAAGTATCTGGCAGTTAGCAATCCTTCTGTTATATTAATCTTACCCAAGGTCACAGGGGAAACATTGTTTCTCTGCCTTGGGAAAAAGCTGTGAACCTTATAGTATAGTTGCTTTACAAAGTATTTGCAGCTGTTGTTTTTTCTCCAACCCCCTTTTCTTTCTCCTGCTTTTTGACACTTTCTTCAAAAGGTTAGTAATTTTTGAAAACCATCATGATTCTATAGTGCACCCAGCTTGTGAGCCTAAGTTTGGCAGTCTTAACTTCAATTAAGTCCTTTCCCCCCAAAGATGTGAAAGTAGAGGTAAAATGATTGGAAGAAATAACATAGGCAAAAATTTGCAAACAAGATTGTTGAGAATGACATTTTTGACTTAGAAAATACAGCTATTAAAACAAACAAACAGTGGACTAATTATCACTGTGGGGCAGCTATTCTGTGAGAGTTGCAGAAATGGTCCACACTCAGGGGAGTGAAGGGGAGCAGAGACAGAGGATGTTCAGTTGTGAGACAGGCGAATAATGATACTTCAGCATGTCTAATTGTCTAATGCTGCAGCATGTATAAACTAGGGCAAGCTGTAAAAGCAACCCAAGGCTGTTGCCTTGTTGTATGAGTTCTGCTCTACTGTAGAAGAGTTGGCTTAGATGGGAGTTGTGTTTTCTGTCTTGCTTACTGCTTGGCTCTAGCAGTATGGAAGTGGAGGTGTGGTTCAGTCTGTTTCAGAAGATGCATCAGCACGGTATTGCTGTAAAAGACTTTGCTTATAACTGTGTCTTTGAATAGTCTCCAACAGTCTCTCTGCCTTGCCTTCAGAGAGTTGAGCTGGCAAGTGCTCAGCATTGCTCTAAGTTGTGTCTTTGGATGTGAACTGAAAGTCTGCCTAGTGACCTTCCAAGCTGGCATGTGGTGTTGTGCACAGGATGTGCTAAAGGGAACAGGAGTGGTGCTGGAGTGAGGAGGCTTTGCATCATCTGGCTTCAGGCATTGGAATTGCATTGATTAGGAGCTTAATCTCCCTGTATTGAATGCAGAGAGACTTCTCAGAGGAAAGACTCTGAGAACTTAGAGTATCTATTTCAGATATCTTGAACTTTGGAATTCCAGCATGTGGAACATCCTTCCTAAAGATATTCAGACCAGAAAAAAACTCCTGTTTGTGAAACTCTACTGAAAGAGACTGCACCTAACACAGAGGAGAGAAATGATGGAAGCTAATAAAGTGTAAAAGATTGCAAATAGCAAAGGAAAGGGAGCTTGGGAACTTTTGCTTTCCCTGTGGCTCCACATTCTGCCTTCCAAACTCACCAAGATATATCACAAAAAGGTGGTCAG
>NW_008657597.1:118235-140600 GCF_000695815.1 Acanthisitta chloris | reverse complement strand
TCCCTCAGTTGCTTCCATGGGTATTTATGTCTATTAAGCATCACTGTCTGCCTTTTCCTTCCTGCATTGCTTTAATTCATCTTTTCATTTGAATTCAGTTCCAAGATTTTGGTAATGTTTAACTATTTTGTTAAAGATCTTAATGTAATCTGTATATTGTATTTGGTAGTACAAACTGGCTAATAAAAAACTTAAGTTCAACTAATTTTTCTGTGGTGGGAAGGGCTTGTGGTTTGTGTCCCATCACATGTTTTCCTGGACCTGGTCATTCAGAGTCTAGCTCTGTTCCAAGCATTTTCTAGCACAGGGTGCTATCAGCTGCTCATGTGGGATGCTAGTGAGCCTCCTGCATCTCAAGGACTCAAACCAATTTTGGTTCCAGCCTTAACAAACATAATTTAATTCTTTTTTCCACAGTAACTTAAACCTGTGCAAAAATTAACAGAAGTTAACAGGATACTTAATGTGAAAGGAAATGACTTGGTATGGCATCCACTTATGGCATAGAAAGAAAAGAAGCAAGCAGGTGCTTGGTTTTGGCAGCATCATTTTGACTGGTGTTGAAGCATGGGAACAGTGGTGCTTTCACATAGGCATTATGTGAAATGGATGGTGTGTTTTGTCATCCTCACATAGGCTGATAAAATATCAGGTAAGGGATTTCAACTCTCAAAACCCAAAGTCAAGTTCCAATTTTCAATATCCTGCTAAAAACTAAGTAGCTACTGCCCATGAATCACTGTAAAAAACAGTACCTTGAAGAGATAGGAACATGGGTACTGTAGAGAGATTTGCAACATCCTTGTGCTTGAACAAGTATTAAACCCTTGCCTCTGCTCCCCCTGCAACAGAGCAGAGTTGATATGTAATTTTTATCTTTATAGAATCAGGCTCTTTTTGATTCTGTTTGGAACTGCCAAGTGTGAATGGGAAAATGCTGAAACCTGTGAGAGGGCCTGAACCCAAGGGTTGCCTGGTTCAGGCTGAAGGCTCACCAGATGGAGGTTATTAAGCCATCAAATTGGAGAGTGTTTATGAGAAGTAACCAGACTTCTGAACTGCCTGAAGTTATTCTGTCAGGAGTTGAAGGTCACAGGTCAGATCCTTCGTCAGGTTTCCCTGCAACAAGCCTTCAAAGGTGAGAGCAGCACTTTGCAAACTGCCAACATAAACATCTCCTTTCATATAATGCTGGCAAGTATCTGCATATGCAGATATATGCATATGTCTCCAATTACCAAAACTCCTTTCAGGGTCAAAGTAAAAAGAAAGCCATAAAACCATATCTTTAAACACTCTGATAGAAAAACATGGTTCTCAGCACACCCAGACTTTGGAGACTTTGAAAACCTTACCCTGATTTGGATTTTGTCTGCAACACATATCTCTAGCCCAAGTTCAGTATGCTCATGCCTTTAGTAGTTATGCAAGAAAATACCCAGAGACAGATTTCTGTAATTAAAATCCTGATTACTGAGTAGATCAGCATGTGATGAAGCAAGAAATGGTGGCTAATATCTGATGTTATCTTGCAAAAAAAGAGAGCCCTGAGCTTGAATTTGTTTAATGCTCATTTGGCTTCCCATATGAGCATGATAATCATCATCTTTTGACAAGCACAGCTGATGATAATGGGTGAGAGCAGGAGTGTTGCTTGTTTTGGTTTGAATTGCTGAGCCTGACATTTAAAAACAGAGAAAGGCATGTGTTTCAAACCTTTCAAGGAGCATTTTCAGGGTTGAGCTTCACCTTCTCACTTCTGTGGGACTAGGTGCTTACAGAGCTGATTGAGTGTGACCCAGCATCACTACCTGGGAGCAGATATCTTCTCTATTACTGCTGATGGACACCTCTCTCGCTGGCACTGGTTTCAGTACATATCTGTAAAAAAGATTGTACTATGTCTTTGGCTTCCGGAACAAGGGACTGACTTTAATGACTCAAAAATCCCTCTGAGAACCAGATATACTTGTATCTACCCAGCCTTTGTCGTGAAATGGAAGCTTGGCAAAGAAGACTACCAAAATTACTTTATTCCCTCTGAAATTTCAGTGCTTCTGAAAATCACATCCATAGAGAGCTGTAGTTAGACACTGACAAAGAATCCTTGCCTTTAATTAAATTGTAAGTATTTCTTGGTAGTGATTACAGTTATTTTAATTATTTCCTCTAAGTACAATACTACTGGCTCACACTGGAGCTGTTCAAAATACATCTCTCAGTGTAGAAGGACAAATAGTATGCTCTGATCAGTGAACTCATGTGATTTGGAGATGCTGTAGTTAACAGAGATTAGTGTTTCTATGATTTTAAAGATTTTAACTGTCATCTTTCATTTTACTTTTAAGCATCACTTTTCTTCTTTTTATCCTGAGGGCATTACAGAATGAGTTTCTTGTTAAATTTATCTAGGAGTTATGCAAACTGAGAAAAGAAAATTAAAGAATACCCACAGTTCCCACAAGAGGTGTGGAAAACATGGTGATTATTCAAGCTGTACTGGGGGGGAGAGAAGGCAAGAAAATAATCAAGAAGCTAAACAATTCTACCATGTAGATAGATCAAGAGGGCCCAACTCTCTCAACTTAGAGAATGTTGTGTAGACTCAAAATGTCATCCCAATGCCTGTGGGGTGGCGGATATGACTTGCCAGAGCTCCCTGTTGAGAAGTTCCCTGGTCATGCTTATCTATTCCTTGTTGTCCCAACTTTAGAACTGTGCAAATGCCCTCCTGTCACATGAGCAGGGGGGTCTGTTCCTGTTTTTTGAACAAGATGACAACATTGCTCAAATGAGGAGCATGTGTGGTGCCATATGATGGAGCATGTGCTTCTGTATTAGGTTGCTTGATCTGAGTTGCATGACAGTCCCTACTATCTCTGGTTAAGGAATTTTTGAGGTGGGATCCAGAGAGTACTTCTAGTTGTGAGTAGTACACATCTGGTCTCATGATGAGGAAGGTGTCCTGCCATAGACCCCACAAATGTGAGGGGCAGCATGTCTCAGTAAATTGTCCACCTTGAATGTAGTCTAGCCACTAAGTTCAGCATTCACGCCAACGGAACCTTAACATTTTTTCTCTTCCATCCACAGTAAGAAAAACTGTAGTGTGAATTTGCAAATGCCAGATAAACAAATCTTTTTATTTGACTTAACTTTGCAAGAAACAGCCTGCAAACAGCATCATTAGCTATTCTGTTTAGGTTTTCATAGATAGGACTGCTCCTAATTCTCTCCATGTCTGCCTAGTTCACAAGAAGACAATGAAAAGTCTTTATTCCAGCAGGACAGCCAGAAATACAAGCAATTTTCACAGAAGACCCAGGTGAGAACACTGTTCTCCAGGCAAACAGCACCTCAAAAGGCCAGCTCTGAAGCCATCCTTCACCTGCTTGAAAATGCCTCACCAGGGACTGAAGGGCTAGTACAAACAGAAACTAGAAGTTGGTTGCATTAGCTAGTGCTCTCTGGATTAGGTACAGTAACCAGACAACTTCTGCTCAACACCACGACCAAATAAAAAGGAAAAGAGGAAGATAGCCATAGAATGATTTGAGTTGGAAGGGACCTTAAAGATCATTTAGTTCCAACCACCCTGGCATGGCCAGGAACACCTTCTACTAGACCAGGTTGCTCAGAGCCCCATCCAACCTGCCCTTGAACACTTTCAGGGATGGGACATCCACAGCTTTGCTGGGCAACCTGTTCCAGTGTCTCAGCACCCTCACAGTAAACAATTTCTTCCTAATATCTAAACCTACCCTCTGTCAGTTTAAAACTGTTCCCCCTTGTCCTATCACTACCAGCCCTTGTAAAATGTCCCTCTCCAGCTGTCTTGTAGGCTCCCTTCAGGTACTGGAAAACTGCTATAAGATGTTCCCAGAGCCCTGTCTTCTACAGGCTGAACAATACCATCTCTCTCAGCCTGTTTTAATAGGAGAGGTGTTCCACCCTTGTGATCATCTTTGTAGCCCTCCTCTGGACTTGCTCCAGCAGGTCCACATCCTTCTTATGTTGGGGCCTCCAGAGCTGGACACAGCACTCCAGGTGGGGTCCCATGAGAGTGGACTAGAGGGGCAGAATTCCCTCAACCTGCTGGCAATTGTTCTTGTGATGCAGTCCAGGATATGGTTGGCTTTCTGGTCTGCAAGTGTGCATTGCTGGGTCACGTTGAGCTTCTCGTCCACCAAAACCCCTAAGTCCTTCTCCTCAGGGCTGCTCTCAATCCATTCACTGTCCAGCCTGTATTTGTGCTTGGGATTGCCCTGACCCAGGTGCAGGACCTTGCATTTTGCCTTGTTGAACTTCATGAGATTTGCACGGAGCCACCGTTCAAGTCTGTCAAGGTCTCTGGATGGCCTACCCTCCCTCCAGCATGGTGACTGTACCACACAGCTTGGTGTCACTGCCAGACTATCTGGGGGTGCACTAAAATCCCCACATGTTGCACACAAAGATGTTAAACAGTGCTGGTCCCAATACCAACCTCTGAAGAACACCACTTCTGCTCTCCACTTGGACACTGAGCTATTGAGCACAATTGCAATCATACACCTTATCCACTGAGTGGTCCTTCTGTCAAATTCATGTCTCTGCCATTTTGTGACAAGGATGTCATGCAAGACAGTGTCAAAATTTTATCATCTATTTAACACCTAACATCCATTTGGTAGTTTCAGCTATGTGAGGAACCTGGCCTTTCTAAAGCTGGTTATAGGTAATGCAAATACTACAAGGTACCATAAAACATAGTAGGTGGAGCAAAGTTTCCCAGATAGTGAAGGAAGGGTTTCTTCATCAATGAAAAGAATTGTTGTGGAAGTGTCCTATTTCAGTTTGTATTAGCTGCTGTAATGTACTATGAAGTGCTGATCAAGTGAGTATGATGCTCTCTTTGAGGACTGGTCACCAGTATTAATTCCTGTAATTTTTTTCTCAGTGTCTGAAATTACATTTTTCAGTGCTCTGCTGAGTGACAATTGCTATAATCATTTTCATAAACTCTTCTTTGTTTCAAAATCAGTGTATCTGTGCTTTCCTCCTGATATTTTCATACCTCCCAAGTGGTCTTTTAAAGTGTATCTCAGAGGTTGTCTAATAGTCTTCATGTCATAATTCCTCAAACCCATTAAAATAAATGTCATCCCAGCCTGTAGCATTTCTGTCTGTAACTTCGCTGGTAAAATAAATGAACAGAAGTCAAATACTACTTCCCACTTATGTAAAGTTTGTTTCTTAATAGGCAATGTCAAACAGGCATCTATTATGTTAGCAATTCTAGCTATTCATATCAACTTTCTCTCAAAATTTGTGCCTCACCTCTTTCAAAGACCTGCACAAACCTTTCTTCTAATTCTCTTCCAACTCCAGTCAACTTGGGTTTTCTTTTCTCCTTTTCATTTTTTAATAGCTTTTTTTTTTTTCTTGAAAACCTTAACTGGCTCTGCCTTCTCGTTTAGTTTCTTCCTCCTCCTCTATTTCCAATACAGATTATTCTTTGTCCTTGGAGCTTTGAGTGGTCCCATGTGAACACTCATCAGTTGTTACTGCTGCTTTGCTGACACGAGCGTTGTAGTGTGCAGAACAGGAGAGTCAGCAATGCTTGGACCTTGATTATGAGAAGACCCTCCCCCTGCTACTTAAAACCTGCCTTGCAAACATTGGAGGGGAGGGGAAACACATGGTGGAGCTGATATATTAATACACATACAATAGCACCGATTGCCTGCAGGAGTAAAAAACCCTGAACACCTAACTTGAGAACAAAATTAATTTAAAAATGTAGGTCATATGCTAATACAGCTCCCAGTGTAACCTGTGTAGCACCACCAGGCACAACATAGGAGTTGATTGTGCCTTGTTTTTCTTGCTTGCTCTTTTTGCTGCTTTCTGTGTGTGTACAACTAAATTAGCTGTCAGACTCAACGGCCACATTAAAGAGATGATTTGTTCATCTAATGGTCAATAACAAAATGTTTTGCATTACTCTTATGGTGGGGACAATCAATGCTCCTCCTTCATCACTGATGAGTAAAAGGAGAGAAAAGGAAGGATTTCTCCTATGATCACATTATTTGGTGGGCTGGCTGTGTTATGTTGCTGTCCTATGTGTCTTGTGCTCTACAGCTGTGCCCAGCTGTTCTGGCCAGGGGGACTGGAGAGCTTGGACCTACTAGCAGAAGCAGGTTGTGCTTCATGGCTGCTTTCTGTGTGGTGTGAGTGGACTTGAAACGTGTACACAATATGACTTGATATACATGCTTAGAGTAGACCCAGTGCTTTCCAGTACAGTTGGACATCCTGTCTTCTGCATGCCCTTCACAGTTTGTCTCAGGCTGTTGGATAACTCTTCAGCTCCAACAGGATGGTGTTTCTACTGCTGTTGAAGTCATATCTTTACCACATGGTTCAGAGCTTTGCAACGTTCAGGACATTTCAGCGGAGGCTGTGACAGATTTAGAGCTGCACAGTAAGAACTTATGAATACCATATGCTGACTTGGGTTATTGGGCTGTTTACTGCATAATGATATTGTTTAATTCAATACAGGAGGATGGAGAGCAATAGGCAAGAGAAAAAGATGCAAGTAATAAGGGACAATGCCAAAAGAAGAAAGAGACAGAGCTCCTCAAGAACAAATAAACAAATGCAGAAGTGGCATTTGAAAAATAAGCATGTTATCTTTAAGGAATGACTGACTGTTTGAACCCCTGGAGCACCTATCTGCAGAAAGACTGAGTATCAATGTCTGAGCAAACTGAGCTGACCTGTGTTAGTGTCTGGAGGAAGCAAGCATGCAGACATATAGCAAACATATCAGGTCCCACCTGCAGAGCTGAGTGAAATGCATAGTGTGCATTAAAATGGGAATTCAGTGACGCTAATTAGTATTGTAGGAGTTGATTTTTGCCTTGTTTGGTTGTTTACAAAAATTGTAAAAAATGTATGTTTTCTTGTAAGACCACTTTGTAACATTGCCATTCAGATTTTGTATCTAAAGGCTTAAGAAAGTACAAGTCAAGCAAGACGTTGTTTCAGGACAGTAAATTTATTTTTCCCTGCCTTTGCTTTTCACTTCAGTAATAAAAATAAGAGGATTTATGCAGAGGAAGGTATCTTCTGGATCTTCCAGCAATCAGTAAATCAGTCCATGCAGCTGTTTATAGCTGGTTCAGTACTTTAAACTGCCTTCTCAAAAAGCTACCAGAGTCTATTTTAAAAGGACTGCCGACTGTTCACTGACTAGGTGCAGTCTGACTTTGATGGAAGAGCTGGGAACTGGACCTAGTAAATGAGAGCAGAGACTTTTATTGAGTATTTTCACCCAGTGCAGCAAGCTCATCAGAATAATTAATGCATGTTCCAAATGCTGGCAGCACAGGACTGCGAGCCACTTGGCTACCTGATATCCCAGGAGCTGTGGCTCCTGCTGTGCACATAAAAGTTGGATTTCTTGGCAGACCTGTACAGCCCACCTTGATCTCCATGTGTTTAGATCTGGTATTACTACTAGCATGTTGCAGCTGGTAGAGCAGGCACAGCTGTGCCAGTGTGGGCATTGCTGAAAGCAGTGGAATCAAGAAACTCTGCCCTGAGAAGACATAAGCAAGTCTCATGGAGAAACAGCAGAAAAAAGAGGGCAGTATAGCTTCCCACAGTTAGGACACAGGTTGCAGTTAGAGTAAGAACTCATTAAATTTTGTGATTCAAGGGCCAAGGACTGACAGCAATTTTGTTGGACTGTTTCTAGTAAAGACGAGCTTGTGGCTCCTGGAATGAAGCATGTGGGCAGAATGCAAGATCTCCAGTATTTCCTTTGCGCTACTGCAAAAAGCAGTTGCTGTACTTACTTATCTGTGAAAGCTGGCTGCATAAGGTGGTAGCATAAGGCATTGAGAAATGGCTTAGTCTGCTCTGCTGAACAAACCACTGCCCACTGAAATGTCTACCCAATTACAGTGGCGCCAGTTTGTCCCATGTTTCTAACAACGCGCCATCATTTTTACACTAAACCTTCATTATCTGAATTTTATATCTGTCCATAAAATCTTGCTCTAGGCAGGCATGTGATATATAACATAGGAGGAAGAAAAAATTGTAAATACCCATTACAACTGCTGAACAAACCACTGCCCACTGAAATGTCTACCCAATTACAGTGGCGCCAGTTTGTCCCATGTTTCTAACAACGCGCCATCATTTTTACACTAAACCTTCATTATCTGAATTTTATATCTGTCCATAAAATCTTGCTCTAGGCAGGCATGTGATATATAACATAGGAGGAAGAAAAAATTGTAAATACCCATTACAAGTTAAGATAAAAGTGGGCATCATGATTTTGAACAAAATGTTTTAGCTTGGCCTTATCTAGTAGACTCAAAATAAAGGTATGCCTGCTGTGGAGAAGAACTGGAACCCTTGTTCTCCTGCCTGAGTGGAGAGCTAAGGGTCTTTGATCTTGCTGATGATTAGGCAGTGGGGTTGTGATGTGCTCACATTGGCTGTCTTGGACAGATCAGCAGCTGGCTGTAGCACTCTGCATACTTTGGTCTGCTAGCCCTTGACTGAACTGGTGCTCACCACAGCTGCTGTGATAGAGCTTTCTGACCAAGTCATTTCATGGCTGCACTGCACTCCCATGCCACCAACTCTTGCATGAAATGACATGACACTTTTTCCATCCCTTTAACTTCTTTTGTCTTTCCCCTCTGCTCACACAACTATATGTTTTTTTGTAGTTCTAGGCTCTCTTTCTAAAAGGCATAGCTTTCTGTGCTCTCAAGAGAAAAAAATCATTCAGAACAAGAAAGTCTTTCCCTGGTTGGCACCTGCTTGACTTTCCTGTGTCTATCTCAGCTGTCCAGGTGCTTCTGTAGTCCCCTAAAGCCAGTTTTGACTGGCTTGCATCTGTTGAAGGGCCTGCTCATTTACAGCACTCTGATGACATGGGGAAGTGCTATTGTACCCTTTTATTTGACTAAATATAGACTAAATGAGATTTAATTATTTACCCAAAGAAGAGCAATGCAGACAGCAAATGACTGTCATAAGGAAAAGGCTACTTTCTTTCTATTCTGAGTAACTCATTGCTTTTAAAGAAAAATTTGGGCAAGATATTTTATAAAAGCACTAAATGCTATGAGACTGCCATGTCACACCTGAGTCTATAATCCTGCAAATTGTGTTTTCAGACTTTTACTTGGAGTTTAAAAGTGCATTGCCAGTGCATTTGCTCACTCATTTCATGTATCTGCAAGTGTGCACTTTTGTTGGTGTAAATCAGATATTTAAATGTCAACCCCCCTGATACAACCATGTCTTTTGTTCATCTTCCCCATGTTGAGGTAACTGCAGGGAACTCTGATTATTAAGTAAGGGGAATTAACAAGACAAATGTAAACATTTGTTCAAAGGGATTGTACTTGAAGACCTTAATTAGAGGCCATGAAGCCATTAAAGAGTCAAAGCCTGCTGGCCTGAGGCTGGCAGGGAACACTGGCCTTCACAGCTACAAGCCCAGCCAGTTTCTGTGCTCTCTGCCATCTTATTTGTTTTTTACAGAGAAACAATTGGAATATTCTGGGTTTTTTTTCACAGTTAAGGCTCAGACAGTCCTTTTTCCTCTCATACTCAGTTGATTACTTTATACAATGTTTGCTTTCAGTACTGTCTTAGAAATATATCATAGAATCATAGAATCAACCAGGTTGGAAAAGACCCCAAAGATCATCGAGTCCAACCCTACTGTGGTTACTAGACCATGGCACTGAGTGCCACATCCAGTCCATCTTGAAAACCTCCAGGGATGGTGAATCCACCACCTCCCTGGGCAGCACATTCCAATGCCTGATCACCCTCTCTGTAAAAATCTCTTCCTAATATCTAACCTAAACCTCCCCTGATAGAGCTCGAGTCTGTGCTCCCATGTGCTTCTTTCTGATACCTAATCTGGCTGGCATTAAGCTTTGTAAAGATGCAAATTTTATAAAAATTCTTGCATTTCTTTGTTAAAATTGATGCAGGTAAATAAAGCATAATCCGCAAAAGCCATGGAAGTTTCTAATTGCATTAGGAACAGCATTGAATCTCAGTGGCTGGTGATGTCTTTATTTAAAACATGTTTTGCTTTACGTTCTTCATCATGTATCTTGCAGACCTTTTTGATGCTTTCAAAGAGCATGACCAAAGGGAGAAGAAAAAAAATTTTTTCAGGATTAAAAACACCACCTAAAACAACAAAAAGTCCCAAAGAAGACCAAAAAACTCTCCCCCAAACCCCTAAAAAATTACATCATGAAATGAAGGGAAAGTGTTTGGCATTGATATAATGCAGATCTTACTTTCACAAATGTTACTTTTGTGATTGAAAAGGATGCACATTGGGCCTAGAGTTAGCTTTCTTTGTAGAAGCTTGTATGGGGCTACGTTTTGGATCTGTGACTGGAAAAATGTTGATAATTCAAGGATGCATTTGTCATTCCTGAGCAGTGCTTGCACAGCATCAGGATCTTTTCTGCTCCTCACCCCACCCCACCAGCAAGGAGGCTGGTGGTGCACAAGGAGTTGGGAGGGAACACAGCCAGGAGAGCTGACCCCAAGTGATCAAAGGATATCCCACACCATATGGCATCATCATGGTCAGCAATAAAAGCCAGGGAAAGGATGAAGTGGAGACATTTGGAGTGATGGTGTTCATCTTCTGAAGTAACTGTTAGGTGTAAAGGAACCCTGCTTGCCTGGAGGTGGTTAAACACCTGCCTGCTGATGGGAAGTAGTGAGTGAATTCCTTATTTTGCTTTGCTTGTGTGTGCAGCCTTTGTTTTACTTGTTAAACTGTCTTTATCTCAACCTATGGGGTTTTTTACCCTTCTGATTCTGTCTCACATCCGTTTGAGGAGTGTGGGAGTGAGCAAGTTGCAAGTTGGTGAGCTGCCTCTAAGGACTAACTCACAAGAAGGTAGAAGCATGTCAAGGGGAGAGTAGATGTTGGGTACTTGGCAGCCTGCTTAATGTGAATGGTCAGTAGAGGGCACATGGTCTGAGATTATGAAGTCAGATTGCACATCTCACTTAGCATTTTGCAAGGCTGCTTCTTTAGGATAGCTGGAGAATGTTCAGAAGCTGAAGTAGGAGCATGGCAAAAGGAAAAAAGATAAGAGAGTACGGCTGAGTACAGTTTGTAGAGGAATTGTCTCTGGAAAAAAAGGAGTGTCTTTCTGAGTTGTTAGGGCATTCTTCAGAGGTCATCATGAATCTACTTACAATTCTGTCCTGGCCAAGAAAAGGGAAAAAAATGCAAGGTACTGCAAATGGGTGTCCTTCCCTCCTGTAATGTTGGTAATCCATGGGGTTTTTGAATAGTGGCCTCATTCTTTGAGAGCTGTGTGCTAATATTCATGATTGGCTAGTGAGCTCTTGGTCATCTTATCTATTCTTTAGGCCTCGTGTTTTCTTGCTTTCTTGCTCCAAGAATTACGTGCTGCATCTCAAAGGCAATGCCAATAATCTGGTTATTTTATTTATTTCAGCAAAGCACAGAAATCACTCCAATTGAAGGTTCATATGATATTAAGATTGGACCCTTCATTAGGCTCTGACCAATGAAGCTGTTAGCCTTATCCAAGAAATTTAATGTTTGGTACATAGTTGCAAGTCTAAATGCTGCTGCTGGACAAGGACTGCCTGGATAGCAATGTTACTAATGATGCCAAGTGAATGCAGTCCCAGGGTGACTGTTTCTAAAATGCATAGTGGAATGAATTACAGCACATGTCTGAAAGGAATGAATTGAATACTTTGATGGCAAAATGGCTTCAATGCATGCCTTCTTCCTACTCCAAAAGGCTTCAGCACATCTGCTGTGTAGGCTATGATGTGCACCCATACCACCCAAAATGGTCATTCATCCACCTTGTTGCTTGCTGTGCATACTCCCTGCAAAGTTTCCTTTCAGGTGCCCTTGCAGTATTGTGCATTAGAGATTCATGAGGAAAATCCAGCAAGGGCTGCTTGAGATTTTCAAATGACAGGCAGATAGCTATTAGCATTAATCCTCTTTCTGTACTCTCAAAAGAGCTCTTTGACAAGGGTGTGTGCAGGACAGGAAGCACTTGACAAGATCCAGCTCCCACTCAAATCTCTCCATTAAAAATGAAGGAAACTGAGACCCGTTCCATCATCATCCCCAGCACTGGTGCAGACAGCTTGCCCTGGAAGGCAATCTCTCTCCACTGGGATATGTGGCAGGGGCTGTTCTCCCACATCTGCCTGACAGGCCACCCAGTAGTTATGTAGGCTTGGAGAGCAATAGGCACTGAAAGTTATGATTAAGGCATAAGACAGCATCCAAGAGCCCCTTGAACAGCACCAAGATGAACACTGCATGGGGTGATGTGGGCTGTGTGACCCCCAGCACTCCCATCCCTCTTTTTCCCTTGCCTGTGTGAGATAGTGAGGTAGCTCTCCTGTCACTGTGAAAAGAAGGATGATCTTCGCTTGGTCAGCTGAGCCCCTTCGAGTCCCACAGGGTCCACCCAGAGCTGTTGTTAGCCTGAGGAAAAGGGGAAGGGGAATTACAAGCAAAGGGTCATCTTAGCTTGAGAGGTTCTGCACCTCTGGCCTGGGGGCAGGTATGGGTTAATGTTATTTCTAGAGGGCTAAATAGTTTCTCTTGCTGAGGTTTTGTAAGTGGGACTGTCAGTGAGGTTGTGCCTAGAAAATTAGGGACATGAAGCATTCCTACCTGGAAGACAGGCATCCAGCTGGCATGGCCATGCCTTGCCATCAAAACGTTGTTCTTCCAAGGATGTCTGAGACTCATGTGCTGCACCTCACAGCTATAGGCAGGGTTATTTACCCCTTAAATGCAGCACCTCAAAAACTGGCATGTTGAGTGAGAATTTGTCTTGCTCTGTTTTTTGTTGTAATGAACTTCAGTTTATTTTTAAGAAGCATAGTGAAGTTAGGTATTTTCTTTAAAATATGTACTGCTTATAATCTCTACCTTTAACAGACAGAAAAGGGAAGAAGTTGGCCTAATGGATTGGATGTGGTGAAAATAACCAGTGTGTTGTATGTGTACAACTAAGTATACTGTGGACATGAGAAATTGGAGGAGTTTGGTCATAGTTCAGCTGATGTTAGTGAAACTGCAGATTATAAACAAAGTCAGGATTTGTCTCACTGTGGCCTTCTTTGAATCCACACCTTCTTGATCCACTGTTGTAGCTGATTTACAGTTAGTGACTCCATAATTCCAGACTTTTCTGCCAAAACCCATCAGCCTTCCCCATGAAGATCTAAGCTTTTCTTCGGGAAGGAAATAATTTAGTTAATTTGCTGAATAAGTATGTGGTAGAGTTTTGTGGGTAAGCCTAAGGGAGAAGATTAAAATCACAAAACACATTTGAACATCAACTGGTTGTATGAAATACAAGACAATGAAAGTCAAGACAATGACAACAGCAATTTAATAGTTTGTTTAAAAATCTGTAGCATTTTGCTACAAAACTGTGTAGTGATCAAGGTTTTGAAATGCCTGTGTATATGATGGAGTACTATAGCATGTCTTATATCAAGACCATATAACATAAATGGCAACAGGAAGAGCATTAGTTTGTAGAAAGTCTCAGGGTGTTCTTCCCTCATTTGCTGTCTAATGATCAGTCTAGCTATCATCACATGTGACTTCTTAATCTTGCATATACATTGCCTCAAGGAAATCTGCACTCAACATTTGCATTGAAGGATCACTTTAAAGCAAATTCTGGCATTAACCATGTGATAAATCTTGGCTTTCTGAAAAGTTGATTATTGTCTGCTTCTTACTGCCCCACTGGTATTGTATCTATCTTAAAGTTGTTGACCACAGCTTGAGGTTTCAGACATGAAAATTTGACTGCAAAAAGTTCACCAGACTGTGTAGCTGACTCAAGCAGCTACCAGGTTTTACCATCCCTTGCAAGAAATCCCAGTCTGAGAAACAAGGTGGGGAGAGACAAGAAAATTCAGGTTCTTCAGGGGGAAGGAGTGTTGTGAGACTACTCTACTCCTTACACTGCAGAGTTATTTTTATTTTAAAATATAAGCTAAAACCTATTCTGGATAGTTGCATTAATGTTACTTTATGCATATCCAGTAAGTGGTTCTGACCATGAACTGGTGATCATGAGCATAGGAACAAGGCTGATGCTTAAAGATCAAACAGGCAGGTCCCAGGAGCATGAACATACATCATGTTTGGCATTACCCTGTCTTTTGGGTTTGCTTCACCAATAATGCTGCGGTCTTATCACTACAGATGGGACACCATCAATTCTGCTTTACCATGTTCATATTCATAGAACCTTCTGTGAAATATCTCAATGTCAGACTCAAGAAAGCTGCAATAATCAAGAGCAATTTGTTCTGGTGGCCTAGGAAAATTAACCCTTTTAAGGAGAAAAATTAATTTCTCCTGTTTATAAAATTAAAAAGGTGAAGGAAAACGGGGCTTTGAAGGGCTTCAAGAACAGGGTTTTTTTTTTGTATTTGGCCTGACTGTGAACATGTAATGCTAAAAAACTGGATGCATTCATGAGGTTATCCTAGTAGCAGAAGATTTGGATTAGCAATGTTTAGGCCTGTTAAAACATGAATTGAGGTTGTGACCAAGACTTTTCTTGATATTGCTAGTAATAACAATGCCTCTGTGTCTATGGGGTCTGTTTGAAGGAGCAAGATGAAAGGGAAAAAAACCCTAAACACTCCATTGCTGCCCCTCTTAGTTCTTTCAGGTATCTTGAGTTCATCACCAAAAAAAAAAAAAATGCACAGAAACCCTCCAAAAACTAGAAGACCTAGTTCTAGAGTGTTTCATTTAGGGATCTCAAAACTACTGTTCCTGTATGTGGTATTACAATCTCTGTGTTAAAAGCCTGGCAAGCTCTTAAATCAGACCAGTTCATAGGTAATGTGGCCACCTCTCTGTTTCCTTCCTGAAAACTCAAGGCTCATGGCATCGCACTTTATAATGAAGGAAGACTGAAACGTTTTTTTGGAGGCCTTCTACAAAATCCTGTATCTCCAGAAAAGGCAATGAGAAACTTTAAATGCAGGACTTGAGAAAAAATAACATTGAAGAACTATGTATTATATTCTACCCAGTGGTCGAAGATGCGGCAGGTATGTTTCATCGGCCTGTGATGGGAAAGCAGAGACAAGATGCAGTCATGTTGTTCCTCCCTGGACAACAGTGTAAGGACAAACCTCACTCTTCCTCAGTTGGACCACATTGCATTGGCCACTGAACTAAAGGCTCTGCTGTGCTTAGCTTTATGATGCTTACAGTTAACTGCTATGGATCTCTTCGGGGTCTTATCTCGGTTCTTACGGTGCTTATTGTGGTTTACACTACCAAGATTCAGAGTGTGTGAGTGGTATTTTGTAACTGAAAGGTGTTTTTCATTTGCATTTCCATTCTGTTCATAGCCCTTGAATTAAGTCACCATGGAAAAATGCCAAATAATACACCCTTTTTTTGGCAAATAAATGTAAAAAACTTGATGCCTCAAGCATATTACATGCTTTGCAGGAAATTCCCAGTCTCTTACAACAAAGAGACAGCCAGGCACCGTATCGGCTCTTCAGAGCTGGTCAAAATTGCAGTTACTTGCAGGAGTTGAGCTGAATGTTAGAACTCACCTCTTTGAGCATCATCCACATGCACCCCTTCCTAGGGGCCTGGTATCCAACATGTATTCCATGGCCACTGTTTGTCTTCAAGGGGCATTGTAATATGAACCAAATATCCATGACAATTTCAAAATGCTAAGGAGAAAAATAACATGGTCATCTGTATTTGTCAGTTATCTCAAACTTGAGACCCCGAGCACATAGCATGTCACTGAGGTACCATTGCATATTTCATCAGTACTAAGAGAACGTTTTATATATCGGAATACTTGAACGTATTTGGGGTGAATCGGTGACTTCCATCTCACAGCAAGGAATTTAGGAGTTGGACACCCTGATATAAAAAGACTATTTGAGTTGTAACTATACAGCATGTGCTGATAAACCTAACTGCATTTTGATGAAAAATGTTTTATGTGGGATCAAACCGTGTAAAGCAGAACAGCCCTAGACAAAGAGTTGAGCCTAGAAGACACATTATTAATAAAGTTGCTTGTGCTCTAGCAGAAGGATGTAAATTACCCAATCCATGTTCTCATTTCATTACATCAGCCTTCAATGCTTGGGTTCAGTATGCCAGTAAAAAGTCATGAGAAACTGGGCTCCCACCCTGACCCCATGCAGCACACAGAAATGACTGTGCAGTTTGCACATGTCCAACCTCCCAAGGTAAAATCAGGGGAATTTGGCATTACTTGTCTCAATTCTCTTCCCCTGATTGCCTGGGTATTATGGTCTGAAGGGTGGGATTCTATCCAGGGAGACACAAGAACTTTGTGGAGTACCAGGACTGACCTCTTTTACATAGGCTTCAAATAAAATTAAACTGTACACCTGAACAGCTTTGATTTTGGGGAAAAAAATTCAGACCCAAATCTGGATTTAAGGCCCTAGGACAGCTTAAAACAATGGTTATACAGGTACTGTAATTCACACTTAGGCTGTGGGTGGATGACTCTTACTGTGACTGAAGAGCAAAATAAAGCTAGGGGCTGGACTCCCAACATCATCCTTATATTTCATTCACAGATAGAAGAATCGTGTTCGGACGTTCAGTTAAGCTGATACAACAAGATCAGTGAGCTTCGAGCCATGCTGCAACTGCAGATCACCATTGCATACTGCCCTGGACCAGTGAGGCACATCCCAGATTGTCAATGTTGTTTCATGCCAGGGAAAAAATTTGCACAAAGCTGACCAAAGGGAAAACTTACCATACACACTCCACAAGTCTGTCTGAAAACTAAGTTCTATAATTTCTTCTATTGCTCTTAGGCCCTCCTGAGTTCCTAGAGCAATTTTTCCCTGCATTGTGGCTATAACAGTTGTCTGGATGACCCAGAATGTATGTTTTTCCTCTAGTCAGATGTTTTGTTCAAGATGGAATGACCTCATTTTTCTCTTCCTGGTTGCCTGAACCTTATTTCATGTGACCAGTCACTGAAGTACCACATGGTGATGTGGAGGTGTAAGTAACTTCCTCTTCCTTAGGGTTGCAATACTTTTATTGTATACTTGGATTACACATACCTTGCTTCAGTTTGCTTTTTCCCTGCCACAACCTTTTGAAGACAGTTGTAAAATTTGGACTTCTAGTCTTTTTGTAATGTAATATATAATTTTATCAGATACATGTGGACATCCTACAGAACCTAATGATGTAAAGGATGGCAAGCATGAAAGAGGTGCCAAGTTCAGTGTGTGAACAGTAGCAGAGTTCATGGTTGCAGCCCTTTGTGGGAGTCCTATGTCACTTAGACACAAAACTTCCCCAGTCTGACAGTACAACATTATCTTTGACTTCAGCAGAGCCAGGATTTAATGTTTTAGATTCATAAAGAAGTTGGGAATTGAGTTACTGATATATAACCATGTGATTAGGAACTTAAATTTGTAGCTCAAAGACTTAATTGTGCAATGAGGAAAAAATGCTCAGGAAGGCTCTGAAAAACTTTTCCCTCACCTTTTATTCTCACTTATTTGATAGCCTGTGGAGTACTGTCTTTCAGTTGCCTAAAAGTTTGAGACTTTTCAAAGTTTGGAAAGCATTTTTTGCCTCCAAATTCAGATTTTGCTGTTACTTAGTCTATGTGTGGAGCCATAGGTGATTTCCATGGCCTCTGGCCCAAACACATGTCATCTAAATTGAAGCCTACAAGACAAGATGCTTAGGGAGATAACACTAAGCGAAGAAATGGAGAAGAAATATGCCAGACAGGTTTGTGGACTGTTTGGGAAGTACCATTATGCAGCATGTCAAAAACTTTTTGCATTCTTAAAAGTAGGGCAGTGATTAGCCTGCTATTATGTGGAACAGCGTTGTGGATTATGGAGCTATAGGAAATGGTCTTAAGGAAGGGGTTGCATGAAGCCTGTGGGAGCAGATCCATAATAATCAGACCGTGTGCTGCAGAAATAAATATCCTATTTCACTAGAAAGCCTGGGATTTCTTTTTTTCTGCACAGAAATGGCCAGTGCACTGCTCAGGAGAATTTGAATCTAAAATGAACATGTGAAGCACCCAACACACTTGGACTCTCTCTCCTAGTTGCTTTTGATTTCAACCATTAGCTAAGTGAAAAAGGACCCTGCCTCCTCCTGCTCCATAAGCATCAGACCATACTCAATACAAGTATTTCTATAGGTTAAAAAAAGAATGACCATTTTTATTGTTTATTTTTATTATTTATTACATTTCCTTTACTACTTTGGTTTTCTGAAAATCTTTTGCTTTTAGATGGACTTTTTTTCCCCCTGAACCCTTTGCTGCTTTGCTTCTTTTTACCATACTCCCTGCATCAGCTCCAACTTTCTGTAGCAATTATAGGCACACATTATGTTCAGTTTTAATGTTTTATCACTATGTGAAACTGATAAAATAAAAACATACATAAATAGTATACATGTTTCTATTTTATTAAGCTTATATCAAGCCTTGTAATCCTCCATGCTTACAAAGTATCAGTCTTCAATCAGTGAAGTAACTTGGATATTGTTTAATTTTTAAAATTACCTTTTTAATCTGGAAAAAAATGGTGCATGTACAAATAGACCAAAATAATTAGCATTAAAAGATACAGCTCTAGCCTGGGATTGACAATGTCCTGACCAAATTACACTTATAAGTACATCCAAAGAGATTTCCTAAAGCACTGAGCATTTTAATTCTCTCTCAGATGACTGAGTTAACTCTTTCTCTGCTATTGACCCTTATTTGTTCTGACATCTTTTAGTGTTTTTTACTCCAGAGTGCTTAGATGTAGCACGACCTATGATACTCCCAACAGTCTGACCTCCTAACAAAGGCATAATGCTCCACAAGTTAAATGGGAATTTAGGATAGTTTATCTACCTTGCTCTCACATCTAGCCAAGGCTTTGATTTTTAACAGGAAATTCTGCTGGAGGAAGGAATATCTTACCTAACAGTCATGTAAAAATTCAAAATGTGAGAAAGTTCCTACTTTATTTTGATGACAAAAGCAAAGTTTATTGCTGACTTGCAATGGGAGCTTTCTGTTACCCCAAAGTAAGTATCAGCATAATACTCTGAAATAATTTTCTGGTTCAGGCAAGTTGGTTTTCCATTATTTACTGGATGATATCGCTATTCTTATTCACTGTTAAATCCAATTTGGGCTTCTGGGCTGAGGGTGCCAATTTTGACTAATCTGACACATTCATATTTCTATATTGCAAAATATACAAAAAAAGTATGCCCCTGGCCACCCTAGTAGTGGTAGTCTCCATCAGAGATCCTGCAGAACCAGGCTGGCTCTTCTGCAGTATGCAGTCCAGGGTAGGGGAAAGGAAAGGAGGGTAGAGGGAGATGAAAGCAGCTTTGAAGCAACTTCATGCCCTCTGTTTTCCTGCTGCTCCTGCCACTCTCATGGGAAATATGATACTCTGTGTCCCAGTGAGATGGCCTAGAGCAGTCTTGAAGAGCATGTGCTGTGGGACCTTGTTTCTACCCCTCCAATCTCTGGTATGCTTTTGTGCTGGGACTTCATGGAAGCTTGCACAAGACAGCCTGTGTTTGTACTGTGCAGTGCTCACTCAAGAGAATCAGTGGCAACAAACACTGCAATTGTTACTTATGGAAAGAACTCAGTCATTTATAATTGGATTGGCAAAATTCTGAGAAAACGACTAAATCATGTTCTCTAATGTAGGATTTTGTGGAAACTTCTGTTTGCTAAGGGCACAGAACCAGTTAACTTTGCTGCTTCTCCACCTATGCTGGTAGGTGTGTGGATGATAGAGTAAGTATGTCTTGCTCTCATGCAAACCCCTCGGTTTTTGGAGTGTGCAGTAAATTGCCAAGAGCCATTGAAATGTCATGTGTTACCTGTGTGCCTCTGTCTTTGAGGCCAACAGGCACTCTGGTGGGCTGCAGGTCAGAGCACTTGCCCACCACAACTCCATTGCTGCCCCTCTCCCGGGTTTTCTTTTGAAAGAAAGCAGGAGGTGTCAGATGGACAGGGTGCACTTGAGGCTCAACAGCATCCAAGGGAAAATGTGAATCTGAAGCTGGGAAATGCTTTTAGGATCCCCTGAGAGTACAGTCAGACCTACTGAGACCGGAGTTGGCTGACTTCATTATACCATCCTTGGCAGAGCCTTGTAAATGCAGGAAAGAACCACTCACTGATCAGGGAGCATGAAATATGAGCACAGCCGGGGGTTTTTCTCTTCCTACTGCTTCTGCTTGGAGCCAAAGCAACATTGTCCTAACTCATAATTTATGGCTGTTCTTTATAGCAGCAAAAAAAAAAAAATTGGAAAGAAGCTTTCTGGCACCATTTGCTGAAGTACTCTTTCTCTTAACACAGTCAAATTATTCATAATTAGAAAGAGGAGTGTACTTTACTCACTCTGTTCTGGTTATACAGAAACTCATTAAGCACCATGCATCCAAGTGCACTGTTTTATGTAAACAAGACCTCTCAGAGAGATATAGATGTCTGATAAAGATGAAAAGGAAAACAGACTAATACCAGGCCACATTAATAATGGCCATGTCATGTTCTTAGAAAACAAAAGTCATCTGCTGTGCAATTATTGCACATTTCACAGCAGGATGGGGGCAAGGTAAAGAACAGAGATGTATACAGAAAGGCCAGTTACAGATTTTAGATCCAAATGAAACTTTGAATGATTTTCATTCTGTGATGAAATGGGACAGTCCCTGTTGTGCTTCCAAGTGCTTAAGAGTGGTATTTTGAGACTGCTCTTCTCTGAGACCTACAGGATGCAGTTGGATCTCACACTGAACTCCTCCAACCTTCATCAAATGAAGCTGACAGCATTTGTCTTGTTATGTCTAGGTAAGGTTTAGGTTTTTGTTGCATTTAGCTGTGGAAGGCTCAAGTTTGAAACTGTTTCTCTGGCTGTGTCCATTGGTGGTGCTGTCTGGATAGTTTGAGCTCTCTGAAGAGGTTTGGCTTTTCCCTCCACATCAGATTCCCAGCCTTGCCATGTTCTCTGTGTTTTTTGAAGGAGGCAGCCCTCAAAAGCTGAAATCAAATTTTGCTCTGCTCCCTTCAGGTGTTTTTTTTTTTTTGATGTGCCATGATTCTTCTTTCTGGAATTCAGAAACCAGAAAAGGTACATGTGCTGGTTTGAAAGCAAACCAGTGAGAGACTTCAAGTCAGAAATACAATTTAATAGGAAAACCAAAATCAATAAATGCAACAGTACAAAAAGAAATCACTGACAGAGTCAGAAAGCAACCTGACAGCCTGTCACTCAGAGTGTTGGTAGTAGTCCCATTAAATGGTGGCTGCAGCACTCCTGGAGTGATGGGTCTGTTGGAGCAGTGATCCTGTAGATCTGGTCTTCACATGAAGGTCCAGTGGTAGCTCTTGTCCTCTGGGAATCCAGAAGGTAAGGGCTCCTGTGCTGGTCCAAACCCCAGCTTATATCCCTTGGCTCCCCACCCCCATGTGGAAGTGCTTGGCTCCCCCTCTTGGGGTGAAGCATCTCCCAGTGGGATGATGTAATTCTATGGGTCATGCAGTGGGTCCCTGACAGCCCATTAAACAGAGACAGCCCCTGTGGGACCCACCAGGAATGAGTAGGAGATAACTATCACTGCCCCACCTGCTTTAACAGCTTATGAAGATGATAATAGAATACATACTACTGGTTACATCCTACTTTGTAACCTAGGACAGTACATGAGAAAGATGCAAGTAGAAATTGCATGAGGAGGCTTTCAACCCAGTTTTATGGAATGGAGAGAATGAGGTTTTCCCTGTGTGCTAAGTCCTTTGGTTTGCTTAAATATTGGAAAAAGAAGTCAAGCCACCAAGCTCCACAACCTAAGAATGATCATCAAACCTGCATAACTTCAAGCAGTCATGTCTCAAGACCTTAGACACCTGTATACTATACAGTTATGCAAACATAGTTTAAGATACAAAAATAGTAATATAATATAAATGTATACATGCATATATGCATATCTCCTTTGGTTTGCTTAAATATTGGAAAAAGAAGTCAAGCCACCAAGCTCCACAACCTAAGAATGATCATCAAACCTGCATAACTTCAAGCAGTCATGTCTCAAGACCTTAGACACCTGTATACTATACAGTTATGCAAACATAGTTTAAGATACAAAAATAGTAATATAATATAAATGTATACATGCATATATGCATATCCAGATGCACTTAATAACACTCT
>NW_008657597.1:116667-118221 GCF_000695815.1 Acanthisitta chloris | reverse complement strand
AAAGCAGGGTTTGGGGCTTGACTGGTCTGAAAAGATATAATATGTGAGTTCCACAATATTATTTGCTCCATTACAAGGTAGGAAGAATTTAACTTAAAATATGTCATTACCAGCAGTTTGCATTATCCACATTAAGCGACGTAAAGGTCAGACACTTCCGCTGAGACTAGATAAACATGCCAGAAGTATAATAGCTTGAATTTTAACTGAGATAATAAAAGCACAGTTTACATAAATATTTGTACTAGCATACTTATATGAACTGAGCCATCTTAACTTTCTCCAGAGATAATCGTATAAACTTGGTAAACTATAGGCTCTAGGCACTTATGCTTTGCCTTTCACTGACAACTGTTCTCCTGTGTAGCATAATAGGCCTGATTACTACCAGCACTGTAGTAAATGGTTCAGCCTCTTTCAGTCTCTTTACAACCAAACTCTCCAAGATGTTTTCTGAAGAAACTGCTAGTTTCTTCTCTGTTCCCCTTTCCACACACTTGTGGCTGTGGCTGATCAAGAGTACATAGAGCTCGGACTTTGTGTATGTGATCACAACTTATATTCAAGATAAAAATGAAACCTCATTAGGGCAATTGGGCTGTTAAAATGAAGGCATGCTGAATATGAACATAATTGATAGATTTTGGCCTTTTAGGGTAAATGACCTCTTCTTCTAAATAATTTGGTGCATTTGAGCTTTTTGTATTCATACTGTTGTTTGGCTCTTTTTCTATGTGTTTAATTTTTGATGGTGTTTGTAGAAGTTAATACAGTGCTCTTATCTTTTCTGCTGTAGGTACTTATCACTCTTTCTGCATCTCTGTGGTCAGAGGCTAATGGTCACAGAAGTGACAAAAGATTCTGCACAAAACTGAAAATGTTTCTGCTTATCCCATGGAACCAGGAGGGTCCAAACTCCCAAAAGATTCAGTTTCAAGGAGTCTTCTGTTTTCAGTTTGAGTCTCAGAATAGGTATTTAAGAACTGCCCTGTAATCCAATTGTGGATGGGAATCATAGCACAAGGCTTACCTGCAGCCTATGTATTTTCTGCTATTGAAGGTGCACGAGCAATAAATTCTCAGCTGTTATACAAATGTTTCAATAAAAAAACCCAGTAGTTCTCCAGTGCTGCCTCTCAAGGACACTCAAGGAGAGAGTTGAGATACTGCTGGGGTGTAAACTTGAATGGGTTGAGGAGAGATAAGATAAAATTTACTTAGTAGAAAAGTACTGTGCTGGTGCTGAATGATAAGTGGACAGTTTTGCTTTACATAAAATGAGTCCCTTGGTTTGTACTTGCTCAGCTTACATGTAAAATTGTATATTTTATAGCTGCTGGCCTCCAAATCAGATGAGATGTCAAATGATATTCTACCTGTCACTCCCAAGAAGTCTGACTCAACAGAGATACGCACCAGGTGACTGGACTGAAAGAGAATAAGCAACTTTCCTCTTCCAATGAACCACACACCAAATTTCTGAAGTGAGAAATGGCTGAGAGTCATCAGACCTGTATCTTGGAGACCCAAGGCAGGGGAAGACTGGAAGTAGTT
>NW_008657597.1:103733-116647 GCF_000695815.1 Acanthisitta chloris | reverse complement strand
CAGGAATGGAGGGCATAAAACTGCTTGACAGAGAAACTTGGCAATACTGGCCTGTGCCCTCCCTGCTAAACTCACCTCCTGCTACAGGTGCCATTTTGGACTGTCACAGGAGTTGCATGATTGCTGAGCTTTGTTCTTGGACCTGGGAGTGCATTTGAGCTGCCTGCAAACTGCACATACTCAGAAGGCAGAGGTCAACAATCCTTGCACTAACCTCTGTCTGCTTATGAGACTCATAATATATGGAGACAAACCAAACCAATGCCAAATATGTTTGAAAATCTTCCTTAGCCCTTGTTGTATATATTTTTAATGTAGCCAACAGAGAGATGCTTCTATGTATTCCTCCCTATTTTGATGTTTTTATTATTCTTCTCACTTCTTGCATTTCTGTCATCGTGCCAATTGATTACCAATGATATACAGTTTTTGGCCTCAGATTGATGAGTTGGGTCTTGAGGACTTGGCTTATTTATTGAATATATGTGACTAGGTTATGGTTTTTTTTGAGAAATCTGCTGGTAAATTAGGGAACAAAGTATTAGAGATTGTGGGTTACTGTTATTTCAATGCAATGCTATTATGGAACATAATAATAAGATCATACATTTCACCTGCTGAATTCTTGCAGACATAGTCAGGTGGGTTACTGGAAAGGCTGTGAATTACATATCCAATTCCTGGTCAAACTGAAACTTAAAATCACAAAAGTTGATTGGTTTTTTTGGTTTTGTTAATTGTTCACAAAGATCAAGGTGGCTTGAAGTAACCAAAGTGCCAATGTTTTCTAATAGAAGAACTGAAGTGGGCCATGTGTCTTTCATAAGTATCTCTGGAGGATTTACTTCAATCATAAATCAAATGTAACTAAAAGTAAGAAATGCTGCATGCCCATAAGATCCAACCACAATGGAGTTAGGGATGAATTGATTTTATGCTAAACTGTGTTATATCCCAAACCAGCAGCAGAATTCAAAACCACTTCTACAATGGGAGACAATGCAGCTGCCTGAATAGGATTTTTCCTCTCTCCATGGTTGGAGTGTGATGTATGTTTTGAAAGACAGGTGCTCTGCTTTTGCCAAACAAATTGTTGTTGCGTTTCCAAGTTTGAAGGCCAGAAAAATCAGTTAAGAAAGAAAAGCAAACAGGTCATGCAGTGGGAGCAGGATGGCCCTTCATACATACTGGAAGGCACTGGGCACAAATCACAGAGCAGCGGAAATGTACTGGTGGCAGCTGTTATGGTAGCCCTTGTTGCCTGTCCCAGCCCCTTTCCTCCCTGTTTTGATGAATAGTGTCTTAAGAAACAATTGGCTTTTCCATCCAGTGCTCAGAAATCCAAAGACCACTGCATATTTGGCAGGTATGTTGCTGCTAATCTTACAGATTTAAAAGTGAAAATGTGAAAGCAGAGGATAATTGGTCAATTTGTAGCCGGGAGGTGGTACTTGTTTGAGATACATGCAGATTATGCTCTTTCTACCAGCACAAAAATCCCAACAAATGATCTGAAAGAACAACCAGCACTGGGGTGAGGCTGCGTGTGTGTGTGTGTGGTGTGCCTGGTAGGGTTTTCTACCCGCTCTTGCAAAGCACAGGCCTTAATGAGTTCCAGGGGGACAGTGGCTTGTCAATCACAATATAGTTTTCAAGTAATAGTCATCTCTGCCCCATCACAGAACCACAAGGCATGAAATAATTAGAAAGCCCAGAGTAACTGCTCTGTTTTACAAGAGCAAAATCCTTGTGTGGATCATTTACATAAACTTGTCACTTCCCATTACGGTTCTAATGCAAGCTGGGTAATAATCATGGGACCAGGAGAGGGGAGGTCAAGGTATGATGCTCCTCCATGTTCGAAGCACAAGGTACGCATGTGCCCAGCTTTCCACCCCCCACTGAATTAATGTAAAGTATCTTTTATTTTCCATTAAATAAGAACTATTCATGCTGCTATGGTAGCAGACCATGTGCAGCCTTCTCTTCTTAAGAGAGAAAAAAGGCTTTTGCGTCAAGCCATTGTTAAGGGAGAATTCACTTTGAGGAGCATTTCAAAGCTGATCCGATTGGGGAAGGAATAATGTTAAATATTTGGTATGAAATATTTATAAGATGCACACACGAACATCTGACAAAGTAGCCTGGAAAATGCACATTCTCAGCTTTGACAATTTTAGCTCTTTCTCTCTGAAGGAGAGGGTGGAGAAAAGGTGTGTGTATAGTGAGAATTGTGTATGTGTATAAATGCATCTAAACACACACACGCATACACACTCCCAGAGGCAGACACACTTGCGTACAAATGCCTGAATGGGTTGATGGGATTTAAGGCAATCTGCATCTGAATACTGTTCTCCAAAGATGGTGGCAATAAGGGCTTGCTGAAGTCTGTTTTAATCATTGTGGAGGAGGAAGCTCTGCGCTAATGCCTATCGCGAGGGGCATCCGTAGAGTGATGGAAGTGATGGCTGCTGCTGTTGCTGCTGCTGTTTTCCAGCAACCATTTTTTTGGTGTTCTTCACAACTGATGTCAGGCACGTTTATGCCACAAGAAAATAAAACTCTGCTTTTTTTGCACGGACTGACTTTCCTCACATGCATCCCTGCGTGGCTGTTTCATTTCACTTTAATTTTAAAAAATGAGTAAATTAAAGATGAAGAAAGAGCAAATTTACTTACAGGCAACCAGAATTGATTTTTTTTTTATATATTTTCATCTCTTGCAGCTAAAACAAGGCAAAATCTTTTTATTTTTTTCCCCAAGGGTCTGGAAAGGTTTCTGAAAAATGGTTTATCACCTCATTCTCGGTCCTTATGACAAGGGATAAGGAGAGAATGTAATGGCTCACTCCTTATGGCAGCACAGTGAAATGCACAGGGATGGCATATATTAAATAACCAGGATAAAGGAAGCCATGTGATCTGGTCTCCTTGTAAGGGGATCTAATAGCTCTCTCTATCGCTCCCTTAGAAACCTTATTTCCTTTCCCTTTTTTTCCCTCCCATGTCTCTTCTTTGCCTACCCCACCTGTAGGATGTTGTTATTCTCTGATGTAAATGCCTGTCTGGTTAAGGCTGTAAACAGATTGCAGCAAAAACTGTAAAGATCCTTTTTTACAGTTGCAGTGCTATACACGTATTAATTAATACCAATGGTCTTGATGAACTAGAAGGCCTTATTTCTCTTGCTATGGGCTGGGGATTCACTCTGCCTTTAAAAATTGCTAGATCAAATGCCCCAGGCAGGCTCCATGCATTGTACAACATGTTTTTATGTGAGCAGGCAGCTCAATAGCAAGGCAACATCGTTTGCCCTCATCTGCCAGCTTTTGTCTTTGAGTGGAAGTGTGGGGCCTGGTGAGAGGTAGCATATGAGCTGTGTCCAGACTCTGTTCCTTATCTTTGAGATCACCAAGAGGGAGAGCATTGTTGATGGATTTAAATCAGCTTTTTCTCCCCTTGTGCACAACAAAAGTCTAAATCCCTTTTCAGGCCAGATTGCTCCATTTCGCTGCATGGGCTAGGCAGATTGGAAACATGTTTGTCACTCAGCTTTTCTCCCAACCTAATCAGTAGACACTGGGGTGGTGGGATTTTGGTGTTCAGTGTATCACTCTTTAATCTATGGAGCTGGCCTTTAAAAGCTGCTGATGCTGTTGCTGCTATGTGTGAGCTGCTGCTGTCTTTCATTTCTGAAGACAGATATAAAAATAATGTTAACCACGAGCATAAGCAGAGGGTTTAGCAGGGATTTGAATCTAAAATGTGATACTTAACACTGACCAACTTGATTTGGTCCAGCAGAGCTGAACCCCTTATTCTGTTATAATAAAGTGTGTTGTATGTGGAGATGATGGCAGTGGGATTTACTGCGTCTGTATTTTAGTTCTTCTGCTGAATGGGCCTAAATGGTGAATAACCATAGGCCACAGGAAGCTATAGTTGGAAAAAAAGTACCTTGGCAGATTTATCTGCAGGTTTCAAAGATCTCTCTTGTAACACCACAAGCTCACCAGTGTTTTTGCATTGCTGAAGGCCCATAGCATACCATCTTCATCTGGCCTGATAGCACAGTCCTAAAGGGACAAATCATCACAACAAGCAGATGTGAAGAAGCAGATCAGCTCTTGTGAGTATGCAGAGGTCAGCAGGATGCTAAGAGGGAAGGTTATGCAATAGGTGTGATGAAGGATGTTAAAAGCACTAAAAGAATGTAGGATCTTCAGGGCAGAGGCTTCAGCTCTGTTTGTGTATGTTTAAAATTCTGTATCTGCTTGCACACACACATGTGTCCATAGTGTTAAGCACAGCCTGAACCAGATATTGACTGAGGTCTCTAGACAAATACAAGATAATTCCTTCCAGGAAAGTCATAATTAATTAACTAGGAGTGTGATAACACTTCTAATTTTTTTTTCTGCCACAAAAATACTCTGCATGAACTGCCCCACATCCTCTTGAGCCACATCTGTACTATTCTGTGGTATTGAAAGGTACTGGTAACATCTAGAATTGCATCTACCAGCCCCATATAATATCTGGTATGGCCCATGAGAATCTGGGGTACAGAAGGAACATGGGACTGGGCACTTGGGAAGCAAGGATGGTTCAAAAATTCAGCTGAAATGCTCAAACTTAACACTTTGCTGTGAGGACAGGCTGTCTGGGTGAAATCAGGTTTTTGGGAACCCATTTTATTCGTCGATAGATGGGGAGGAAGGCTTGCTGGTGCTCCTGCCAGTTTGACATCCTGGATTCCCAACAGCCTACCCCTGGAGTTGTCAGGTCTCTGCCTGGGGCTCCAACCTTCCTGAAAGGATAGAAAACTTCTTCATTTTTTCCTCATCTTGCTATAATTTAAGATACAAAAGAATTTTGAATGAAAGCTCCATTTTCAGCAAACTTGAGTTCTTTCTTTTTAGTGGTTGTGAACTGTGGCCAATTGTTTTGTTTAAGTGCTGAGTAGCTCCGTTTAGTTTTAGCTACCCAAAGACAGCAAGAAAAATACCAAACTTCTTTCAGAAACACTCCTTTGTTTTGGGGAAAGAACACAAAATTTTGAAGACTTTCTAGATTCTGTCTACTTCTAGAAGAGAAGAAGGAATGTAAAACAGGCCATAAAAAGGCAAATTTTCCCAGATATTTCTCCTGGTACTGGTTGTCTCAGCCCCTATTCCTGCCTGGATTAATAACTGAGAATGTCTTCAGCAATTTTCAGTCTCCAAGTCCAAAATTTCTAGTGAGAGGGACATTGTAAAATACTTACAGAAAGAGCCTGTGTCCTGGTTATGTATTAGTAATGGTCTTTTTGAAGATGCCATTCTAGTGGGTGAATCTAGAAATGGAAGCTGAGAGATTCAATGATCTTAAAGGTCTTTTCCAACCTAGAAGATTCTATGATTTCAATTTCTTGTTGGATGGGTTGGTAGCAGAGAATAATTGAGATAGATCCTAGGTAGGGTCTGTAAACAGCAAAAGCAGGTCAGAGGCTGTGATGAAGATGCTAACAATGAGAGAAAAATTGTGAAAGGACAACTGATGTCTCTTGGAAAAAAGAATCTTTCATGCTGGTACACTCAGTGGTACAAGTCCAGTTGACTGGTGGGACAGGCTTTTAACCCAGTTCCCTGGTGAACCATGTGCAAGCAATCCATATGAGGAGTCTATGATTCAGTGAGAACCTGATTGCAGCAGTGGGAAGCAGGGAAAGCAGATGTTCTCTGAGAGAATCTCTCTATTTTAAAGCAAACTGCATACATGCACATGTATATTCATATTTATATATATTTACAGACAATTTAATTAAACAAAATTCCTTACAAGCTGAGACTGCACAAGACAAGATTCAATCAAGAACTGCTTTTATTTTTTTCCCCCCCATGTTCCAACAGAAGTTCCTAAGAAAGGAGGGCTGGGTATTCCACACAGCTTTTTGAACAGATTGTTTACAGAAGGTTTTAGTTAAATCATCTCATTGATTAGCAAAGATTTGGGCTATGCCTATGTGAATCCCTGATATTACAGGTTGGGTTGGGAACTAAATGGAGAAAAAAACTAGAGAAGAAATTCAGCTCAGTTTAACTGAAAGTTTTAACAAAAGTTTAGCATCAGCAGAGTAATTTTTTTTTTCAGCTAGGATGTGAATGTATTTTTCTTATTTGGGACAAAATGCTCAGTGTCAAACGTAACATTTTGTTTTATGGCTGTTTTAAGGAGAGGAAATGACAAAGTGGATGCAATTCCTTTCATCCAAGAACGCAGTGATTAGGGCCCTTACTTTGTGTGTGGGAGGTGAGGATTACATTCTTTCCTCACCTTGAGGACATTTGAATCGATATCACTCAGATATTAGGGCATTATTTAGGTGGAGGAGGGAGATGTTCTTAACTCCTTATTGCTCTACTTTTATTGGGAAAATACTTGAAATATTTTCGAGGCCATGGAGAGAATAATTTTGGGGCTTAGTGCACTCACCTGGGAGAAATGAGATCTGTGCTTCAGGCTGTGTTGCACCGACTGCTTAATTTAAGTGTGTAAATGTCTCCTGGAGCACAGACCACAATCATTTTCTGCTCCCCCATGACTTGTCTAACCATTTAGTGTTGAAGTTGTTTTGCACACTGAGTCATAAAGAGAGATTTACTCTGTGCAAAATATACAGATTGAGCAGGAGAGACTGTGACTGCTGAGCCCAGACAGGCAACCTGGCAGGTAGGTTACTATCTGGCAGATGATTGTTCATACAGTGTCCAGGCCAAGACAGAGATGGGACCCAGCTCTGCCACAGACAGCCTAGTGCTGGAGTGACAGCTCTACAGCTACCCTGGAAGACTTACAAATCTAGCAACAACTTTATTTTCTCTCTCTCTGTCTCTTTTCTTTTCCCCAGACAAAGCTAAAAATATTGGCCTGATGTTAAAAGTAGCTGTGGGAAGATAAGAAACCACAGCTGGCCAAAAAAACCCTTTTGCCTGGTTCTTTTTTTGACATCCTAGTCACAACTACATCTTGAAAAATGTAAAAACTGATAGTTACCTTGATTGCTCTGTTGGTTGTATGCTCAAGACAGGAAAACTGACTAGAGTAAGACCTTAGGCCTTCTTGTCAGATCAGACAGTGTATGAAAAAACATCGTGATTATAAAATGAATATAGAAGACTTGAAGGTAAATGAGGTTTCCATTTACAGGAGCACTTTTTTATGTATTTCCCTTGCTTCTTGTATCTGAGACTGAATCCCAGGGCACAGCTACAAGAAGCAATGCAAGTTGCATGATATTAGCAACAGAAAAATTTTTAATCAAAGAGAAATATCTCAAATATAGTACTAATAGATTGGGACAGTTTCCTTCCATCAGGAGTCTGAAGGGAAGGAGGGACAAAACACCTAAATTGTGGCAAGAGCAGTTCTGTGTGGTGAAAAGAATTACCTAGGTGAAAAGGACTTTCTCACAGCTTCAAACTGTGTTTTATTCCTTTTCTTGTCTACTTACTTTCCCTGAATGAAAAACACCAAAAGCCAGATCAATTTTATCACTTTCCCCCTGCTTTGGCACTATAAGACTTTCTTTTTCTCTCATGTTTAATTCTTCTCCTGCTTTCTTCTCAAAGCATAGGTCCTTTCCAGAATCACTGCCATCAAAGATTCCCTAACTGAGAACGATGCCAAAATAAACTGCTTGAGGTTCCACCTCCCAAGACTCTCAGGAATCCCAGCAGAGACTGATGAGTTAGATTTGGCACCCATTTTGTATTTTAAAGATATTATTTTTCCCCTCTAGGTCATGGATATTTAGACAGATGTGTTCAGAGATTTGCAAAAATTAAGGGGAATTACAAGGTTAGCTTTGTGTTATCTAAGTGACCAAAACCCCCAGTCATTACCACAGCAAGTGAGCAAGCCATCAGCACCCAGCTGTTCTAGACTGTGATGGAGTTTTTATTCTTTCTGTTATCAACAGGCTCCATTCAGCAGAAGTGTTGCTTATGGTCTGAATTCTTGCCAGTGTCATTCCTTTATAGCAATTCATTGTACCTTGGTACTGCCTGAGATGCTAAAGCATTTGCTGACGTCTCGTGAGAGACTGAACTGGGCAACTGACACCACCTGTGAAAATCCCACTTGTAATGGCTTCACCTCTGCACTTCTGCTGGAGACAAAGCCCTTTTCCTAAGCAGAGGTGTGATTCTCACTGCTGTGGCTTCAGAGAAGGAAAAGCCTTTTAATCAAAGTGTTACACCTGAATGACTGTTATCCCTGCAGGAAAAAGAAAAAAACCCACTTACAGGACCAACGAATAACTCATGAGTCTCTCTACTGAGGAGCAGCAAGAAAAGCATGTCACCTTGTCTTGTTTGGTTTGGCAGAGCTGGAGTGTTCATAAGAGGAGAAGCTGCTATGACTTGCCTCCCCTGCTCCCAGAGCCACACAACCACTGCTGCCAAAAGCACTCTACCGTCCCAGGTCTGCCAAATGACAAAACACAAACCTCCTAATGAGCAGCTGAGGGTAGGGTGGGGATTCCAGATAGAGACAAATCTATGTCCCTCAGGAGGTCTGGTGCAAACTGATCAGTATAAGAAGTATTTCGCTGCTAATTAAGTCTTGATCCTTTGGCTTCACTTAAAACAGTTTGAGAGTATATCAAATTTGAGAGCAGGTGCTGACTGGCTTGAAAGCACTGGTCCATCAAATCAGGTAAGGGTTGTATATTCAGAAACTCCCCTAGAAGGGAGACTGTAACTTTCTAAGTGATAGATATACCCAGACCCTTTCAAGTATAATGCATTATTGACAGAATTATAATGCTTCTGACTTTTATTCCCCCAAAAACTTGCAGAATTCCCCTCTGCTCTGAAAGAGCCTCATCTGTCTCATGTTCTGTCCTCTTCATTTGTGTGTATGGAATGAACCTGAAGGAGACATATAGCCAGGTGCAGCTTGGAAATTCCAGGAGTAGTTGCTTTTGGTCTTCCCTTCTTTAGAATCCAGGAAAATCTGATTTTAGAAGAGATGCTACCTCCATTCCATTGTCTTCAAAACTTTCAAAGATTAAAAGCAAAAGAAGGTTGGATGCATTGTATGCCTTCTCCCCAGATACCAGAATATTTAGAGGAGTGGTCACCTTTTATTAATAGCTCTTAGGTTTTCTTGACTGACCAGAATGAAGAAAGGCCCAGGAAAGGTGCAACAGAAAAATAATTAGCTGCATATGCAGGGAGGAACTGACATAGGAGAGGTCATTAAAAATTTGGGTTATGTTTTTCTATATCTGAAAAACTTCTTTCTTAATGATCTCTGTGCTATAGAAAACAGCAAAGCAGAACAGTGTAAATAAAAAGCTGTACCATGCCTCCCTACTGACACAACTGCCCGAGGACAGAATACAGAATGATACATACAGCAGCTTGCAGTATGCCCAGCTCAATTTTCCAAATCATAAGTTGCCTTAGAATCATAGTCAGAAGTTACATTTTTCTCTTGTAATTTACTCTCTGAAATTTGGGTCTCTAATGATCACCTTTGAAAAAATAAAATCTATCCAGTGTCATAGTACTGAATTTCTGGGGCAAAAAAAGGTTCTTTATGTACCTCATCATCTGAATGAAACGGATATTTAAAAAACAGAAAAATATTTGCAATTACAGAAGTCATTCTTCTACTATTCCTCATTGCATATTTAGTGCACTGGAAGTAAGTAAGCACTCATTAAAATTTCTGCTACACCTCTAAATTTCTGCTGTTCATATTGAAAACCAGAACCTGCTAGTGTACTGATTGATACTGGTAGATGGATTTTCTTCATTGTAGTAAAGTTTTAAGTAGTGTCTTCCCTCAAGTCTTGTGGTAGTGGTAGTTACCAGCTTACTTCTAGCCTTGTGGAATTTGGCAGACAGCTGACAGTTGGAAATTTCTTTGAAAAAGCAAAAGAAGAAGCACAAGGATGTTTTTTTCCCTGACTACATGCCTTGTCCTGAGAAATCTTTGCACAGCTTTCTCTCTCTCTCCTACTGTTGTGTAGTGCCCTTCTGTGGCTCGAGGTGTGTGGTGCTCTCAACATTTTAAGAGATTTTTCACACTACAGCTTCCTGAACAGTTAACATGAGGCTAGTGGGACAGCTGCTGTCTAAATTAATAGCATTGTTTGGATGTAATTCAAGGCAAAATTTCATCCTGCAGCAGATAAACTATGTCCAATGTGCCTTGAACTGTGCAGCAGATCTGTCTTCTTCAAGCTCCACTAGTAACGTGTCATTTGCCCAAGTCACTCGTGTTGATTTTGTAATGGGCACTCTTGGTGTTTGTGCTCCAATCATAGTTTTTTGCTGCATGAATAAAGAAATCTTCCTAACTGGACAGTAATAGTGGAAGGATTTTTCTTTCTATCAACAGATCTGCTGTAAACCATCCATTAATGAGTTATGACTACTATACCTGATGAGGAGTATTTTACTGAGTTTAAATATCCTAAGTAAAGAGAGTTGTTCAGTGTGTTGCATGGATGAGAAATGGTTAAAGTGTGGTGTGACAGAAATTACAACATATGGGTGCATATCTAGAACATCCCTATTTATATCACAAAAAAAACTTGGCATCAGTGCACACCTATTGTTACGGCAAAAAAAACTTGGCATCAGTGCACACCCATTGTTATGTAGTATCTCTCATATAAATATGTGTGAAGATTTTCTGAAGAAACTTGCTGAAGAAATTGCACCTAAGTAGTTTGCAAGGTGAAGGTGTCTATGGAAGACTCCTGAGAGCCTCTTTCATCTGGACCACAGCACTATAGGCCCAATGTAGTTGTGTGAATTAGCATTTTCCTTTCAGCAGATAAAGTAAAAAAGAGGGTTAGTAAATTAGTCAGAACATCCAGCAACACTAGGCCATCAGGTCTAGTTGTTATATCTTCCATTTGCTTTTAATTTGGAACACTGGTTGATCATTAATGATGTGACCCCAGAAACAGAAGCTGGGAAGGAAATAAGAACATAGGATTGTGGGTCTCCAGTTAAAGTGCGTTTGTGATGACAGTTCTCCATCCTACTGTAGTCCCTCTGTGTGGGTAAAACAGTGAGGATGAAGACTATTTATCATTTGTCTCCAGGGGCTTGGTTTTGGGGTGGGAGGACTCAAACATGAGGCTGTACTTGGGGAACGTGCCCCTTCCAACACAGCTCCTCTGAGGTGGTGCTCATCTATTTCTAGCTGCAGAGCACCATTGCCTCCTTGCCCTGGGCCCTTTTAGCTAGGTGAAGATAGCACAAGAAGTCCTAGAGCAAGAGAGAGGCTTGGTGTCAGCTTGCAGAAACATAAAATGTGCATGGATTAGGAGATCTAAATCTCAAACACAACAACTGAAACATGCAAGCCCCATGAAGGCATCTTCTGAGCATGGTCAGCCAGTCTGCTGTGCTTTTTCAGCACTGCCACCATGCAACCAGTAATCTGCGATGCCTTGCACTCTTTCTGGTTGCCAGAGTCCCTCTTTAGATCTAATTTAAGTTATTGAGTCTGTTCTAACATGAAAGGAATGAGGAAAAGGCACAAACATTACTTGATCTTTTAATCTTTTCCTCCATTACTGCATTTGGTAGAACTTGGTTGAAATGTGAATTGGTGCCACTGGCTCTATTGTTTTCTGAAGTGATTAGTGCATGGATCAAAGTTTTGGCATGTCTAAAATTGACCCGTTGAGCCCAGACTTCAGTCACACTGAATGGCTCAGCCAACACCGTGCCAGATATTGACACCAGAAATAAGGCATAAGGGCTTTATGCTCACACATCCCTAGGTTGGAAGGTCATTCTCAACTGAATTCACTGAATTGTCTTCTACACTAGATTCTCCTGCATGAGTCTGAAAATAAATTACGCATCCAAACTAGCATTAGAGGCCACTGTGTCTTTCCCAGCCAATATTGCCTGAGGCTTTTGGCACTGATCAGGATGTGGATAATTTCCTGTGAAGGTGCAAGAATTGTGACATAATCTTTGAGTACTAAGAAATAATATATATCTTTGTTGTTTTTATTCCACACAAGTTTTAAAATAGTGTTTGAAGCTGGTATGCTGGAGGAAGCAAGCTCAATTCTTCCTCACTTTAATTGCAGCCCTTTCTTTGAAAGAGGAGGAAAACCCACACACTGATGTATTGCTATCAGGTTTTGGAGAAACCTAACAAGCCTGAAAAAAAATGTTAATGCAATCACCACTCTCCTCACTGTTGCCTTCCGGCCTCTCTGGGATGGATATACAGCACCTCCAAGGTATGGCAAATGTCCAGTTGCTTGTGAGGCCACATCCCCACTGTTGAGCTTGGAGTTACCAGCTGGCAGTGGCAGCAACCCTGTGCAGTCCGGGTGGTTACAACGAGCAGCTTTGAAGTTCTGCCCTTCAGCTATCTCTTGTTGCACGCAGCTTGTGATACATGAGTCTGTGTCCTGCAGCTGTCTCCATTTAAGTCAGCAGGCGTTTGAAGCAATGCTGGCCACCCCAGGGAAAGGGGCAAGAGTTGAACAAAGTGTTCGTCTTCAATTAAACCATTGGCATGCCAGTGCAGAGTCTGATTCCCTGCCACTTTCTCCTCTTAAAACCAGTGTCATGTCTGAGCTTTTTAATAGGAAAGAGCAGAGGCAGCTGCTGAGGTCTGCTAGTCAGTTCAGGTTCTAACCAAAGGGAAAAATCAGTAATGCTATCAAATGGTTTGTGAGGGGGACAGGCTGGTTTTCAGGCAGTGATTTCAGTAAGCTCTAGCTCCCCTTTAGACTACTGTCTTCGGTTTGAAACTTTGCTGTTGAATATGTTAGAGGAAGACAACAAGGTAATGTCACGGAAACCTGCTCACCAGAAGGGTTTGAAAATGTTTCCTTGCAGTGAGCCAAATTCAGCCCCACTGCAACTGCAGTTCCT
>NW_008657597.1:60623-103723 GCF_000695815.1 Acanthisitta chloris | reverse complement strand
GAAGACAGGTTGAAATCAGCAGTCCAGGTCCTTGCCTTGCATTGTGTTAGCTGGTTGCCTTCACCAGTAAAGACTCCATTATGGAAAAGAGAAGCTAGAGAAAAATATGAACCACCTGGCTGCTGCACCCATTTAGTCCTGGGCTGAACTTGCTCCGTTATCTCTTTTTTGTCTTTCTTGCATATTGAGTATGGCAGCCGGTTTGGAGCCACAACAAAAGCAGTAACAACAGACTTTGACACCTGCGTTTCCTCCAGCTGTGAGTCTCATCTTTTTTCTGCAAACAACTTTATCTGCTCAGAATGCAGGACCAGTTCTCAGAATTACAAAGGCTGCTCCTCGACAAATGGTCTCCTCATTTACTTTATCTGTACAAATGTGTGCTTCTTGGTCTCACTTGACTGTTTCTATGAACTTTACATGCTGCAGGGTATGCCCCTGACTTATGGAGTGAGTTTGATACAAATTGCATAGCAAAACAATTTACAGTGCAGGCTCACATGTTTAAACCCATGGTTATGTTCTTAAGGATCTGACTTTTTCCTCTCCCTTACCAGCTGTCCTCTGTTAGTGACTAGTGCTGATAACAGCCCTGCTGAGAAAGCAAATGGTAGAAAGCAAATTGCTTCTTAAAAAAAAAAAGAAAAAGAAAAGGCAGTGGGGGGAGAGAAGAAGTAAAATGGAAAAGAAAGTCAGAAAAAGTTATTCAGAAATACAAACTGCTGTTAAACCTGAGTAACTAGACTGTCAATCTTTGACAAGGCTGGAGTCACTGCCATTGAAATGAGAGGAAAGTTTTGTTGTCATTCACAGCAGAAGAGTAGTGAAGGAATTTATGATATGAAAGTTGTCTGCCTTCTAGTGCATCTGTATACACCATGTGCTGGGCCACTTGGCAGACCAGGAGATTATGTAAAAAAAAATCTTGGAAAGTCTGCTGTCTTTGTTTAACATCTCAGAAATGCTATTCTTCCATAACCAGAGCAGCAGCTCTGTATCAGAATTTTTAATACAGGGTAGGGAATATACCCAGGAGAAATTAAAGCTGCCCTGCTCCCATTTCATGTACTTTCAAAAGGATGCTGAAGATAGAATTAAAACTGTATGGTGGGCAGTGACATAAAAGTAACTTCTGACCCACACTTACTCTGTAAAAAGTAATTTATATTTACAAGAAAAGTAGACAACCCAAATAAAATTGCATCATATGGACTTTATCTGCTGTATTGCAGCAGGAAAAAGGTAGTGCAGGTAGAAGAAAAGTCACTGCAATGCTCCAGAGGGTGTAGTCAAGAAACCAGGAATGTAGGATATAGCTGAAACCTTTTGGACAGCTTTGAAAATCTTGCACTTAGTTTTGAACACTGAATGAAATTTAGGTCATCCTGATCCACCTGCTTTCCCTCAATGGGTCTGAGCAAGGAATTCTGACTGGGTAGACACATCTCCCAACCTAGATAATTAATTGCATTCATTTATTTTAATTTAATTAAAACAGGAATAATTTTACATCACAAATTAGTTGTCACTATTTTTTTTTTTTTAGTCTTCGCAGTTAAGTCAGCTGGAAAGATCAAATAGACTTGTTCATTTCCCTCCTCGCTTGTTTTTCAGTCTGCTTCCTGTTCAAGTTTTTATGCACAGTACAGTTTGCTTTTTATTTAAACTCTACTGTATACTTTCAACATACCATATTTAAACCGTGTCTAATCCTGCAAGCTTCTTTTATGCCATTTGTGGTCTGCTGGACTTTCCAGTCTCTTTCATAATTATTTGGAGCCTTTAGCATGAATTGGTAACTTCAGATGTGCAAAAGAGCTCACTCTTCTGGTTAGGAGTTTTTAATTTGGAAGATATCTGATCCATAGGACACCATTTTATAGCCTCAATACCCAGTTTATAAATATGAACAGATAGCAGGTGATTAAATTTGGAGAACTGCTACATCATTGTTTTGAGAGTTAATAGGCAGCATGAGACTACTTTAAGCCAGTCTTTAAAAGGCTTCTTTCTAGCACATAAAATAGGGTGATCCTGCTTCAAATAATTTCTCAGTCTACTCTAGGCCATTGTTTTCCATATTTTGACAAAAGAGAACCCAAACTTTGCAAATGTGCTTAATTTACCCTGGCATATTTGTGCATGGATAACAATAAGCCCCTTCCTAACCTGGATGTACTTTCTAGTCTCTTTATATTACTTTCCTATATAAAGTGCAAAGCACATACCAAGTGCAAAAGTATATTTGTAAAGACCTCATGGTCCTTATGTGACCACGACAATAAGAGCTAACTCATCAAAAGATATTAAGAGAAAGTTATTTCCACAATGGCCCCATCAGATAAGACTATACTTTTAAAAAAGTATTAGTTCGTATTTTGACAAACACAGTAAAATTATTATCTCATTACACCCAGTCTCAGAAAGCCTCCACAATTTCACATACTCTGTAATAGTGTTGCATGTACTTTTAAAAAAGCTTTTTAAAAGCTATTCATAAACCGTTTACTTCCTCTTACTTTCATTATTTCAGGCTGAAAAATTCTGCTGTCTTCATATGGAATCTTATGTAACATGATCAGGAAAATACTGAGTCCAGTTTTATTGAACCCTTTGAATTAAAATGTTACTTTCTTTCCATAGACCTCTGCACCAAAATAATCAAAATACACACAAAATTTCTCTCTGATTTATAGGTGATCAAACTGATTTTTACAGAAGTTCATGAGCTCTCATCTCATTTTAGCTTTGTAGGACTTTTCTATAAGGACAGAGTATCTGTAAAATATTATGTTACCAACAAAGGGGATTTTCTGCTTGAACTGTTTTCTGTCAGAGCTAGTTCAGATAGATTGGGCAATGAAACTATCCATTGTAAATTACTAATTTTTTCCTATGTTTCTCTCTGACTTCTCAGCTGGTCATGCCCATCTCTAGTGGGCAATGGTATTGAGGGCTGTGCACTTGCCTCTGGGTCTGTCATGAGGCTAGTCTGGAGCTGGACCATCTGAGAATTGGCACAGCACACTTTCACACGCTGCAAAAATGATTTCTTGTGCTAATCCCTTGTGGCATTTACATATTACACAAGACCCTCTTTATAGAAAAAACCACCAACATTTTCCCATGACCATAGTTAGTGTACTGTAAATCTGTGAACTGTTGGATCTGTGAGCCACATCTCAGGACACTTAGTCCTCCAGAAAAAGACTCGGTACAGCAGTGTGCTTTGTGTCAGAGAGGAAAGCTTTGGTGTGGTTAAAACATTAGTTCTAGACTTGAGAAGTCTGAGTTAAAATTTATGCTCATGTAGTGACTAATTGTTGGGGCACTACATGACCAGAAACCAAATACAGGTTATCTTATGAAACAGAAAATTCAAAAGTTTAAGAACATCTGTCCTGGCTCTGTCTAAGGGTTCAGTGGGCCCTCTGTCCAGGTGGTTACAAGCAGATGTACAGAGAGGAGTAGAAGTAAGGAAAGGAATATACTTCCTCCAAGTATGCTCACAGTTCCCAGCATTTCATAAACCTGATGTTTGGGGTTTTATTTAATAACCCTAAATACAGGTTTCTTCAAGGTTCTCCTACAGGTTCCATGTCAGCCTCTGAAAACGTTTTCCATCCACAATATCCTTTTGCAAGGAGTTCTGTAGCAAACAAAACTGTTGTCTTTTATTTTTCCTGAGCCTTGCTCTTGCACATTCTATGTTGTGTCCCTTAGCTTTCATTCTGGAAGACACAACATACAGTCAATTTTTATCCATCTTTTTGAAGACACTCTTTTATTTGCTGACTTCTCTAGTGTTACCTGTCCATGTTGTCTCTTCTCCAGGCTGACAAGACTCAGCCTGCTCAGCTGTTCTTTCAGTTTCATACAATAGCAGCTGTAATGCTTTTTCACTAGTGGGGATCTTGGAGGATGATTTTGCAGCAAAATGATGTCTCTGTGTGTTCATGTGGAGATATATATTTGTATATTACAATGAAGGTTTGAGAATACTACTATACAAAACAAGAATAGCATTAGATGTTTATTCTGAACATAATATTAACAAGATGAGACTATACAATTTTTATTCATTGGAAATGAAGGAAAAAAATGACCATTACCCTGTAAAGATCCTTTTAATTTTCTCCTGTGGGCCCACTCTCTTACCTTACATGCCCATTTCTGTGGAAGCTGGAGCTCTGGCAAAATGTCCATTGAGGGCAACTGCATAACCAAGTAACTACTCAAAATCTCTCTAATGCATTTATTGAACTTGTCTTTCAACATAGACAGTCTACTTTGTTCAGTCGTGTTGAGGAAAAGGAAGGCTGAATCTCACTGCTGTGTAATAACTTCTCACCACTTGCCTCACAAGCGAAATCACGGGTGAGTTGGGGTTTCAGGAGCTTCTGGCTTTCTCCTGCAGGCTGCTCGTGTGCTCAGGCTGAGTGCATCATGTACATCTCTGTGGCTTTGGGGACAGCTGGGGAAATGCCCACTGAAGGCTTCTCTGCAAGGCACAGTAAATTTGTGATGCTTGACTAGGTGCTAGTACCTGCATGTACATGCTCTGTGTAAAAGACAAGCAAACTCAGAAAAACATCACAGAGGCCCTGAAGATCCAGTTTCTTTCCCACTGATCCTAAGGTAAACGTCCCCCAAATTCCCCAGTTGGGCTCATCCTTGTTACCCTTGCCTGAGCTGTGAAACCTACTGTTTTTGCAATGAGGTGATAGCACAACATGAGGTACATAAAGTGTGAGAAAACCATCAATTATACATTGTATACAAAATGACACGATGGTATTCTTTGCTGGGAACTATGGTAAATCCTAATATTCTCTTTGAGGTTTTTTTGTGTAGTGGTTGGGTTTTGTTTGTTTGCTTGTTTGAGGTTTTTTTAAATACCATTCCCAACTGTTGAACCAATGTTTAGGAAAGGCAGTTCACAGTAGCTGCAACTCAAGTGGAAAAAAGCAGGACCCAGCATGGGCAATAGGACAGAACATAAACTATTGCAACCTAATGGGTCAAATGAATGCCTGTTCTTTAATAAATTAATTGAGTTTTGATACATAACTTTGCTTAGATCTCTATTGAATTAATGTAATTCAATAAAACCATTTTTGTTGGTGGATTTGGGTAGGAAGAGGTCATATGCATGGAAGGAACCCTTAAGAGGAGGGGCAAAACCATAGTGGTGAAGCAGATAGAAATGGGACTGATGTAGACTAATGGAAATAGTGAGGCTCACGTAAGGACTGAGTTAAGTCCCTGATTGGCAGCTTTTTTTGGAAAGTCCTGTCACAGTTTGAGAAAAATCTTCTGACTATCTCATGCCTAGGCCACTTACGTTATTGCTTCTATAGGCTGAAGGAGTTTCTTTCTTGTGCTTGTTTCTTATTTCTGTATTTCTGCAGTTTCTGTGCAGTTTCTGCACAGTTTCTGCACGGTTTCTGTGCAGAAATACTTGGATGGGTTTGAAAAATGGAGCTCAACTGCTCATTTCAGGACTGGGGGATAGCAGGCAGCAGAGGTGCTTGAGCAGAGAGTCTGTTTTTGCCTGCCTTCCACATGTATTTATGCAGCCATCTCGGCCTTGGTTGGTTTTGAAGTTGTTCTCTTCTGAGTTTGCAAAAGACATCCCCTCTCCATTACATGAGTCTAGCTTATTTGGAAATCATATGCAAGGTTCTCCTCTGCTTAAATAGGGGAGGAGTAATAAGAAAAGTATTGCTGTGTTCTTTATCTACACCTGTTCCAGGAGTTCTATTTTTTTATTCATTTATTTATTTATTTCTCAGAACCAAATTACCAATATCTTAGTGACCTGCTGATTCAGGAGCACAGCTGTGCTGAAACCCTCTTGTCTTCTCACCTCTGCCCAGACAGACTGAATAACACTGTGTATTTTGTTCACAAGATGATAGATGCAGAAACCACTAGGCACTTAAATATTTTGGTAACAGGGTACCAGTTGAGCATAGAAGTTAGTGAATTATTTTCTTTGCCCCTTTTTTCTTACACTGTGATTTTTTATCTTTGCTCCTACTCATGCACCAAGATTTGTGTGCCTGTAGGCTGCTAAAATCTGATGTGGTGATCAGTGGAAACGAGGCCCTATCAGATCAGATGAATGCTTCTCATCCACTTTGGTGACAAATTTCTGAGCTTAGCTCAAACCAGCTTTGCTGACCATCAAAGAACTGGCTTCGCTTGAGGAGCAGATGAAGAACATTTGTACAGTCCACTCTCATGGCTTTGATGAAGAGGCTATAAATCTCCATCAGAGGAACACCAACAAATTAAAGAAGAGCTAATTTATGATGCATGCATTTGTCCAAGTCCTCAGTGCTTGTGATTCATCTACACTGCTCATCTCATCTACTCATCTCATCTGCTCAGAGATGCTGTGGAAGTGGCACAGGCTTTCACAGCAATGTTCTTGTGCTCCCTGTTCATGGCAATCCTCTTCTTATGAGTCTTGAGGAGAAAAGCATCAAGACAGTGAGATGCTGAGTTTGACTGATTCTCCTGAGCTGGTTTTGATCAAACACAATCTTAAGCCCATGGCCAGGAGTATTTTTTTAAAAAAACCAGAGTTATCTCTTAGAAGTAAAGATCCTCTGTACTAAACAAGGAATCTGTCTTCTAGCAAAAAATTACATTCTGGCAATTTTACCTCTCCCTTGAAATACTATCCTTAGAGTAGTAATGGTTTAAGCTAAGGAACACAACCTTTCACAACACTCAACTGAAAGTATGTAAAAATATATGCCTATGTGTTTTTTTTCTTTTTCTGCCTCAGTTTAACAATAACCCCACATGTGACTCCCTTAGTTGGCAGACTGCTTGCAAGAAGGCTGCCATTTCTATTGCTGACATATCTCTTGCTTTTTACTCCTCCAGACTGTGTAGCATATTTAATTAAATTTTGAAGCTTTGGTATGAAGTTTAGGAAAAGACAAAGATAATGTTCATGGGGAGAAAAAGGAATTCTTTTAAAGTCAGCTTCATTAACTCTCGGTCTATTAGAGTGAGGGTCACTTTGCCCAGACTGAAATAACTCGATCTCTCTAATTGCATTTTATTTGAATTATTTCTTTATTTCAAACATGTTATGCTGTTAGTGATTTAATATGACTGCAAGCACAAATTAATTATACCTGATAGCTAATTGTGGAAGTTATGGTGATCAATGTTTATGCTGAGTTTTTTTAATATCTACCTTCAGTATACATACTTGGATCAGCTCCCTCCCAATCATGAATAAATATTTGCTGCTTATATGTTCCCATGCAAACTGGATTAATTTTAGCATACTTGTGGAAGAAGGACATCACTGCCTACCCTCAATATTAAGCTAGCTGAACAAGCAAAGGTTGGGGGTTTTTTTCCCGTGCTTAAGTAGTGAATGAACTAGACAGACAGAAATTTCAGCATAAGTTTGCTTATCCCAAATGGTTTGGGGGCATCCAGGGTATTTGGAGAGATGGAGGTAAAGTCAATCAAAGAACTGACAGGGAAAAACTACTCTTCCTGGGGCCCTAACCTTGAAGAATTTCAGTTAAGCACTGCTCAGCTAAATGAAATGGTAATTGGATAAACAGGGTGGTAAGTATTTGGGTCTGGATATGGACAGAACTCTGCACATGCCTGTATGTTTTTCTCTTTACATTTACAGCATCTCATGCAGCCTTTGTGTCCTCTCTGACACCACTCAACTGCATCGTATCCTGTGGTGTAAATGCAACACACCTTTAGCATCAAGGACTCTCCTTTTTCCCCATTTAATTTTCTTCCATTTTAGATGTGGTACAAGAAAATGTTCCCACAGGGTTCTAAGGGCAGAGGGGCTGTACCTTTTCTGTATGTCACCAGCCACTGACTCTGGGAATGAGGGAAAACAATCTGTGTGATGCTGACTCTCTGCTTGTAGGCACGTAGCAGCTTTTTCCCAGAGCTGCATCCTGATGGTGTCCTCTAAGTTGTATCCTTTTCAGGGTGTTGCTTCTCTTTTCTCAGTTCTCCTAACAATATGGGTGGGTCGTCCTTTACTGGAAACTGCACAGTTGAGAAATCCTTGTCTCTGCATTAGTCAGTTGAACTGAATTGTGGAATAAGCCTTGAAGTGGAAAGTCCTTTTAGTCAGAGATGTGACTTTTGGCTTTTTTTTGGCAGATTGATCAGCTGTAGGAATTCTGTGCCTTCTGAGACATCAAGTTCCTGAGGAGTTGAGCATTGGTTTTGTGCCATAATACAGTATCAGGAACAATCTGGAGGCAAAGGCACAGAGGTTGAGCAATGCTACAGTACAAAAGCCAAGTACCAGCTCTGTAAGCTCTATACTGCTACTCTTATTCACTTATTATTGACTGGGAAAGGCACAATCATGCAATGACATTTGGGTGTTCAGCACTTAGATGAGGCAGTGTGTGCAGGAATTTTAGGGCTGCAAGTCTGGGCCATCAGGATTCAAAAACCTCAGCCAGGATACTGAAAACACCTGGGAAAATACTGGGATTCTGTATCGTCACTCAGATTTACCCTTTCAATGGTTGAGGTAGCTGGATAAAAATTATATTTACTTGCTTCCTGATATCTTAGAGGATACAAAACCTCAAGGCCAATGGAAGAAAGGACAGAAAGAGATTCAGTTTTTGGTTTGAGACCCTTAGATTTGATCTTTGATACCATAATAAAAAACCCAGTGCTCCTTCCCCTACTGTGATGAGTGTTTGCTAGCGTCGCATCCTATGCTAGAGGATAGGAAGATACAGTCTAAATGATGTTGCAAAGCTCAGCAGTGAAATGGTCACCATATCACAAGTTCTAGTTCTCCCCAGAACAGCAAATCCTGCATCTCTATATGAGTGTATGGATGTGCACGTGTATATGATCCATGCTTATCCAGCTCCTCCAATGTGTGCTGTATATGCATTCCAGGACATTTGAGTGCCTCCTGTGATGTCCATGCCACTGAACTCCTGGGATGCAGCAGAGACTTGTGTGATATGGAGTTGATTTTTGCATGGTTGGTGGCTGTTTGTCTGAGATTTCCAGATGTTACAACTGTTAATTGTCTGGAAATCTGGTGGAATACTGCCCAAAGCAGTTGAGCTGGCCAGCATGAAATGTCTTTTACATGTCTAATTAATGTAGAGTGCGTATAAAATTTCTTTCTGTGCAAAGAGGGCCAGGGAAGAAAATTATGAATTATTAATAAATTAGAACTCCAGACCTACATTTTCACATTTCTTATATCAGTGGTACTATTCTACCAACATGCAATAATAAATATTCAGCAAGTGTGTATACTTGTATTGACATGACACCTTCTGTGACATTTTAATTTTTTCGTGTGTGTATGTTAAAATTTGGCTGCTGCCTCTGTCTGCCCCCTTTCTGCCCTACACTAGATTAGATATTTAGTGATACCCAAAAAAGCACAGGAGATCCTCACTGATTGCCATTGCAAGTGACACAGGACTGAAAAAAGCTTAAGGATTTTGAAGAGGATGGAACATGAGGGTACAAATAGTAAGGCTCTGACAGCAGAATGGGTGATTGTGCCTGAGAAGTGATGAGTTTAGAACATGGTGGTAATTTTCTAGTGAGACATCAGTGTAACACTCATTTAATGACATCCTTCTAAGATGTTAACCATTGTTGGAGATACAAGCAAGGAAACTCAAAATATAAACAGAGAATGTCACAGCAAATATAACTGGGAATTCTCTGCAGTGTCACATTCTGCCATCAGCAATTCAAATAAACTGATGTTAAGTTGGAGACAACTCAGGGAAAAGGTGTAATTACTCAGGGAGAAAAAGTCCTGTAGGGTGTGTAGAAACTCTGAAACTTGCTCTTTCTAGTTTACCGAAAGGCAAATAATCTGAATTATCTTGGTCAGAGTCTGCCAAGACCTAATGTAGTACAAAATTTGGAAATAGACTCTTCTGTTGGTAAAGGATCTAATTGCTGGAAATTGAAGCAAATCACATTTTAACTAGCAAAAATATGTGTATTTCTAACAGAGAGGGTAATTACGCACTGGAACATGTATTCTTAATTGAGAAAACAGCTACAGACTATGCGATTTCTTTTAAAAAGTAATAAATTGGCACCATTCCCTTGGAAGCAAAACTAAAGGGAGAATTGTTGCCTGTGTAAGGGGACCCATTCCAATTTTACAAGAATGCTTATTCAGCTGAGCTATTTTAGTCTAACCAAAATTACATAAAAGAAGAGGTTTTTCTCTAAATTTTCTACTATCTTCAAAGATCCTGTAACTATTTAATGAATTCATGTCATTTGGTCTCTGTGAGTATTTTGAGCTTTACCACCATGAAGTGTTGCAACTACAGGAGGGCTTTGATGAGAACTTTGCTGTGGAGTTTGGTCCATGGGTGTCCTGTACATGTCTCTTCGTGGCCAGTATTGCCCACTACATTGCTCCCTACATTATTCTGGAAGTGTTGTATTCTAAAGTAGCTGTATTTAAGGAAGATGTTTAGCAAGGACACATTCATTATTTTGTTTTGTGGGATCAAGAAAGGTTAATCTAGACAAGTGGGAAGCAAAATTTAGAAAAAATGTGATTTTTTTTGGGTGCATTTAACTTGATTTACATGATAGAGATACCAAAACAGAGTTTAGAATCATCTGACAGAAGGTTAAAACCTCGTTTAATGAAGAAACTTCTCAAAAGTATTTTCTTTAAAAGTAATCACTTGTAAAATGAATTGAAATGTGTGTTCTAAGCCATCACATTTTCTAATGCACAGTCATGTCAACCACTTCAGCAGTCTGCATATAGGATTAGGGACTGCATATTGTCTTTTAGATGATTATAAAAATATGTTAGAAAGGGGATGTGAACATAAGGCAGAACCATGTTTTCTGTACTCTAGTCTATTGTACCTTCAAGGCTGATAAGCAAACAAATGCTTTTCCTACTATACTGGCCTTGAAATTTCAGTCTGGATTAGAAATTTGAAGAGACTTTTCTCTTTCAGCCCTGCCTTTTTCTCCTAGTGGTCTTTTGTCCAAATGGGGAAGGAAGAGGCAAAAATGTTGATTTTAAAAAAATTAAATTCTCATAAAGTAAATTCTCATAAAGTAAAAAGTTCTTCTAACTAAAACCAACTGCCATGTACCCAAATGAGCTGTACATTTCCATACATTTGTAATAGAAAGATTGGATTAGCTTTAGATTCTGTGATGGCTATTCCTGGTGATAGTGACTGATAGTAGAGGTGGGTATCCCCTGGCATGCAGCTGGCAGTTGTCAGTCTGTATTGCCTAGTAAACTGTTGCTATTGACAGTCTGCTTTAATCTTTCATATTATCAGACTGCATTATTTTCCAACATTGTAAACAGGATATGCACTGGGAGACTCTCTGGTCTGGAGGGCCATGGTGTGAGCATCCACTGTGGGAACCTGTTACCCTGGGAACTGTTTTCAAGGTCAGTCCTATGACCTCAAGGATTAGAAAGTTGTTGCAGTTGTTCTAGAGTGAAGAAGAGAGTGTTTTGTAATGAAGAAGTTCTAAGGACAAGGAGTGGAAAGGAGACATCAAATATCACAACATTCATTACAAAATGATGCAGGTTGACTGTGCTGTTTGCTCTCCCCATAGCAATTGGCTGAATCTGGGTATGGCTGTGATTTCTGTTAAGAAAAAAAAAACAAGAGAAGAAAAAGGCTGCTCTGCCTTTCTCAGGCTGAGGTAGAACTTGTAGTTCTTTCCACTTGCCATTTTTGTCTCTATATGTTTGCATTGTACTGCATGGATTTTTGCATTGATGTTTGCATTGTATTGCAATGATTGCAATGTATATGGGCATTCTTGCTCCCCTCATTTTGGCATGTTTTCCTCTCCAGTGTCAATGTTTGTGCTTCTGGAGCTGGTTATGCATCAGTAGTTGCCATGAAGGAGGGAAGGGCTTTAATTCCACTAGAGAGAGAGGGGATAGCCTGCCTCTGACTTCAGCTCTGTGCTGCTGTTAAAATGAATGCATGCTTTCCCACTGATATACCTGTCCATCAGACAGAATCCACCAGGTCTGGACTTGACCCATTGTTCTACCAACAACATAGTCAATTTGGTAGTAAATGCACACGTAAGATGAAAGCTGAAAACATTTAACTCTGCCAGATACAGTACACATTTCAGTGCTCTGCTTTCTACCAAGGAACCATACCTGTATTCAAGTCAGGAGCTGTAGGAGTTACCACAATATTTTTCAATGCCAAAGGTCATGTCTTTTAATCTTCCATGATAATAAAACTATGTTAGCTCTGATGAGAAGAAAGGGACATAATTTTGCCCCTGTAAATGAGCTTTTAAACAGGTACATCTCAACTCATTGTGAGCACCTGAATGCACAGTGAGAGACAAAACTAACATTTTAATATATACTGTTGAATCAACATGAATAAAGAAGAAAACAAAAGCAGGCAAAAATAAAATATCAAATGAGAGATACCTGAGGCTAGACTTACATGATGTTTCAAAGCATGAATTGTAATATGTTTTTAAAATATGACTGTTCTGTTATTCTTAGAATATGGGTTAGATTTTGAATATGGAACAAGAATTTTGCCTTTTTTCAGAAGCTGCTTTCTTAACAAATTATTCTTAAAATGAAACTGTTTATCAAAATTGCTTTTTAACTGCTGTATAAAAACATGCATTATTAAGATGACCATACATAATGCAATATAACAGTCTGCAAGGTAGTAAGAGTTCTGCTAGCTCATTCTTTTATGGGTCTGAACTTTACCACTTCAAAATATGATGTGCTAGTCCTAGTCTTTGCTGGAGGTCAATGACATGGCTAAAGCACAGCACTCCTGGCACAGCCTCAGCACTGGGAAGTTCAGGATGTTTTTCAGTGAGCAGGTGGGTGAGCAAGGCATACACTGCAGGGCAGATTGCACAGCTGTAAGACATGGAATTCCCCTCAAAAGGATCGGCATGTCTTTGAAAATGAATTCAGCACTGAAATAAGAGAGATTTCTGGTGCAGGGGCAGAAAATGGGGTTTGATTGGTTTCAAATTAACTCTTTTTGTGTTTATTTTGTCTTCATCTCCCCGTCTGTCCTCCTTTTCCCCAAGAGATGGTTTTCAAGCTAGAATACAGGAGATATTTTCATGTTTAAAAGTTGCTACTGGACTGTTGGAATCAACTCCTCAGTGCAGCCTCCTTCCTCGTAAACACAGAGCCTAATGGAAGGTAGCACATTTGGAACACTGTATTATGGAAAAGTTGTGTTTTCTCAATATCTATTAGGAAATGCATTCATTGCTTATTTTCTCCTTAGAATGCTTGCAATAGATTACTCTGAGTAACTATTTTTCATTGTGTATTTTTGTGGATGGTGGTGAAGCAGTGCACAAATTAGGAAAAATGGCTTCAAGGCATTTAATTCCCCAGTGCTCTAAAGAGACTTACAGGTTTGCAGTGCCTAGCAGGATTTGTCACTATAAAAAGGCTACACAGTATTTTTATTTATTAATCCATTGTCTGCATGAATGAAAATCCTGAGATTTTAATGCCATATTTCCTTCCTTATATACTTGAACTTACTTGTCATGAGCAACAGTTCAACTGTCAGTTAAGATCTGAGCATAAACCCTCTTCAAATTTTTTGAAAGTGCCATAGCTTTCTGCCCTCAAAAACTACAGTAGATGGTAGCTAATGATGATAGGCCATGTGGAAACAAATCAGCTGCCAAGCATTTCAGAAGTTCTTATTTTGCAACACCATAGTTTTCTGTGCTCTTGCTGATCAATGTGAATAGTTTAATGGCAGTGAAAGTCAGCCAAAAAAAACATTTCTCTTTTGCATCTGATAAAAATTTTATTGCCATATCAAGCCATATAAAACTCCTACTCTTTAAGCAATTCCTGAAAAACACAAATTAATTTGAGTTTGAATAATACCCCCAACATATTAAAGCTGCCAACTGGAAAAGGAACAGATAATTAGGAGATGACAACAAACAGCACAAAGCCAACAGAGGAAAAACTGGAACACAGTTAGACAGCAACACTGGCCATCTAATCCATTAACAGCCTCCTATAATTATGTTTTGCTTGTGCATTAAACTGGTATAAGCACAAAAAGACATTACTGAAGTTTTAATCTCCAGCAAGAGAAATCTCCTCCTGCCTAACAGCATGTAGCACATGCACAAATATGACTTCAATTAGCACCACTGTAAATTTTAATTTAGCACTTGGTAGGAGCATTCAGTAACGTATGTAAGAAATAGGGGCTGATGGTCCCATAAAGACATTCCATACAATTATCCCATTGATCTGTTGATCCCTTGATTCACATTTGTGGGGTGAACAGGAGGGGGGATTTAGAACTCTAGAGCTCATGAAAAAGGCCGACAGAGTTTTTTCCCCTGAAGTCTTCTGCACCTTTTTCCTATAGCTGCACTTTGCCTGTTATCAGGGTGCCACTGTCACCTCTGAAGTGCCTGGGACTGAGATGTCCTGTTTCTGGGTGGGCTGGGATGTTGCAGGGAGCAGCAGCACAGACTCTCTCATGAACTCCAGCTGAGCCCATTGCCCTCTGCAAGTGGGAAGTGCCTACAACCTGCCCAGGCTTCACTTTGCAGTTGCTGCTGTTTACTGTCCTTGAGGTTAGAATTTTGTGCCATGGACATCTGTCTTCTCTAAGCATGACTGGAACAACTGCTGGGACACCAAAGCATTCTCATTTTATTTTACACATTAGCCTGTGAACCTGACAACATTCCAACAGGTTAATAACATTAATTGTTAACAACAGTGTGCATTTCAGCACTGTGCTGTGGTGTTTTCTGGTTGTGACCATGTGAAGTTGACTTGCAAAGTCTCCAGTATCCAGCTCTGTCATGATGCACCTGGTTCTCCTTTTTTACAGGATTATCTTGTGTGAGTAGCACATAGGTTTAGTTCTACCAGCTGACTGTGATTTGTGTTTAGCTCATTAGAGGACTAAGGACTTGATTAAAGTTATTGCTTGGTAGCAATGCTTATTTGTGTTTAAACTGATGATACTCATGTTTATACAATTTGCTTTGTTTAAAATGCCACTATTATTTGTTTATAAAACTTTCTGTTAGGTTCAACAGAGTGTGTCCTGCGATTTATGGTACCACTCTGTGCTATGCCATTTTAGTGAGGATTCTGAAACAGGGCCTTGTGGCTTCTTTTCCCCTTCTGCTGTTTGTTCTGCTCTTTAATTACATTCATATCAGCTACTTTGAAGTTAATGAGACTGTTGGGATATGTAAAAGAGAATCCTGTATTGATTTCAATCCTAATATCTTATCTTTGCATCTTTCACTTCCTGCGTGTAATGTGTTCTAAGTCACAGGTGCTGACATGTTGTGATGGGTGCAATAGCTTTGGCCTGACACAGAGCTTTATCACACAATCCAAAAGTAAGAGGAAATAGAGAGATAAACACAAAAAGCTGTTCTGCCTTCTCGTTTGCTCATTAAGCCTGGAATATAAGGAGGATAATTTATTAAAGTTGCTGGGTTCCATACATATCCTAGTCTATAAAGAATATTTTTTCCTGTTACTTTATAAACAAGCCTTCTCCTGACTTCTTGTCTTCCTCCTCTACTCAGAAAAAAGAAAGAGTTGTATAGAACATGACAGGTGACAATTATGATATTGGGATATACATCAGCCTATGCTAAGATTCAAGGCCAAGTAAAGACTTGAGTTTAGGTACAATGCAAGCAAAATCTTTAATTGTTCTTATGCCCATTGGCTAGAGACAGCTAAAACAGTCACAAGATGTTAGAAGATGATCTGCTAATGTGAAAGGTACAAGTCCAACACCAACTGCTCACATGACTGCTTTGGTACCTGGAAAAGAATTTTGTAAGTGTAACTAAGCCATCTGTTTTTTCAGCCAAACAAAGCAAATAATTGCTTCATGGTTTTTGGAGCTGCTTCTGAACTTGAACCCTCCAAGTAAGCTCAGGTTCCCCTGTTCCACTGCCAGATGGAAATCCCTGCAGTAATGCTACTGAATAACTTTTGCTCTCTTCCAACTGCTTTTTCTTGGTCTTATTTGGCAGCCAAGGAATGCCAGAGACCAGGAGCTCAACAGACATACATTCTACTCCACAACTTGATTGACCAACTGGACTTAGTAAAAACTAATGGCATTTTAAAAAATAGAAGTCTTAGTATGCTGCCTTTCAAATGTACAGGTTGATTACCCATGTATGCTTATTCAAAAAGACTGTCCTATTGCACTTGGGTTTTGTCCCATTTACAACTAAGTGATTTGCACTTGTGATACAAGACATTTTGGAGCTATGTGAGAAACCTGTGTTGGCAGCAAAACATCCTAGTGTTCAACGTGGTTTAAATTCACATGACATTTCCAAATCCACCCAAAACTGATTAAAACATAACTTAGGCAACAGGAATTTCATCCTGGCTCCCACCAGAAGGTGGAATTTGGATATGATATAGGATCAGTAGTACCTTTTGTTCAGGCTGACACTGAAGTGTGTAGTGACACCTGAGGTCATATTTTGCTTCTGATCTTTTGTCCAGACAGTTTGCTACAAGGGTTTTTATACCTTCATAAGGGATCAGCTTGCATTGTCTGTATTAGAAAACTCTTGATTTCATGTAATTGTTTTACTAGAGTATTGTATGAGGATTAAAATGCGGGAATAACATTTAGAAAGTTCACTGTTCATTGTAGAAGTGTTGCAGAGTTGCCAGGGCCTTCTATAGCAGGATATGAGCAGAGTCAAGGACTGTAGGTGCCTCTAACAACACTGTCAAATTCTCAAGCCAGTAAAAGATTTAAGGACATTCTCAACATAAAGTAGCCAAGAAATTTTTATTTATTATGTTCTTTATAGAATTATTTCTATTCTAGTCCTCATAGGTGTAGAAATGCTTTGCAATTTTGTCAACTAAAAAAGCTAAGCACCAAAAGGTATATTATATCCAAGGTTTACATGTGATAGTAAAGTAAATGTGATAGTTGAGTTCCTTTCTTGAATCTTCTAGTGGCATTTCCAGCTTCACTTGTCTCTGCTGCACTGAAAATCTTTGTCATATTTCTGAAGGGTACCTAAAAATGACATGTGAATGAGCAAAACCTACTTAATAGTCAGTGACTAGAGAGGCAGTATGTTCAAAATCAATTTCAAAGTTTGTGCTGGTTTGAAAGCAAATCAGTGAGAGACTCCAAGTCAGAAATACAATTTAATAGGAAAACCAAAAAAAAAAAAAATGCAACAGTACAAAAAGAAAACACTGACAGAGTCAGAAAGCAACTTGACACCCTGTCAGTCAGGGTGTTGGTAGTAGTTAAATTAAATGGTGACTGCAGCACTCCTGGAGTGATGGGTCTGTTGGAGCAGTGATCCGGTAGATCTGGTCTTCACCTGAAGGTCCAGTGGCAGCTCTTATCCTCTGGGAATTCAGCAGGTAAGGGCTCTGTGCTGGTCCAAACCTCAGATTATATCCCTGTGGGAATGCTTGGCTCCCCACCCCCATGTGGGAAATCTTGGTTCCCCACTTGGGGTGAAGCATCTCCCAATGGGATGATGTAATTCTATGGGTCATGCAGTGGGTCCCTGACAGCCCATTAAACAGAGACAGCCCCTGAGGGAGCCAGCAGGGATGAGTAGGAGATAACTATCACTGCCCCACCTGCTTTAACAGCATGTGGAGATGATAATAGATGATATTGGTTACACACTACATTGTAACCTAGAACAAAGTTAAGTGCAAAAATCACCTGGTATTAGCACGAATGTGTATTTTTTCCCTGTGAATATGAAGTCTTCCTCCAGCAAAATGAAGCAGCTTCAAATCCCAGAAAAGGCAGTATCAGTTGGAAACTGGGATAAGAGTTCCTTAATTGCAATCTGTCAGTCACACTGAATACTGTTTATTCCCTGTAAGCTGTATGAAAAGTCCAATGTATGAGACCAGACTGGAAGTGAAGTCAACTATTCTCTATCCTCTACTTTTTGTCCAAGTAGATCACTTGAAACGTCACTTCACAGGTTTCTGTCTGCCTTGCTCCCCTGAAAAGTATTATTTTCCATCTTCAGAAAACTCTTTAAGATGGCTGGGTAAAAAACTCTACATCAAGTCTTCAGTATTTTCTATTATATATATGCACACTCACCAAATGTATTGGTCAATACATGGTTTAATGGTTTTCTTTACTGCAGATTTCTGTGACTTCATTGTAATTGATAAAACTCTGTATTTTCCTATGTGCAAAAAAACCCCAAACCACACTGCTCTTCATAGTTCTGCATAAAGATAAAGTCTATTCATCCATTTATTTATTTTTCATTTTAAATAAGATTATGCCTACTACAATTCCATCTGTAAAAAGTGTCTTGGCATATCCTCTTAGAAAGAGCTTATCTAGCCTATTAATCTTTTCCTAAATTCAAGCCTTTCCTACACCATTTTGTAGTAAAAGTATATTTTAACACAGAATTGAAATTCCCTAAGTACAAAGTGTTGTTATATTCTGTAAAATTATGTTGTCAAGCAATGACAGAATAAAATTTCCCCAGATAGAAATAAATGCTACAATGGCCCAATTTATTTCTGTTCCAAAATATGGATTTTACATATCATTAATCATATTTTTTGTTATGTAGTGGCAGGAAACTGGCCTAAAATTCTGAAATAAAATATGCTTCATTGTCACCGGGAAATCTACTCACCACCTGAACTGCTTAGGATTTTGATTCCTATACAACGAATATGAGGCACTTCAGGCAAGAAAAATTATGACATAATTGGCACAAGTCCCATCTCCAGATGGAAGAACTTCTAAGACTGACACATTAGCCTCCCATAATTTATGTTATGGGAGAAATAAAATAACCAAACCCACTTCTGATTACTCCACCTAGAAGCAAGGTTTAAGCAGACATGTTCTTTTTGAATTAAACCCAAATTCTTCCCCGAAGTTTTGAGTGAATACAGAAAACCATGTTCTGGAAGACACACAAAGGGCACTTGCTGCAGTTAAACCTAAGCTGTAGGAACTAAGAGCACTTCACAGAGTCATTATAGATTTGCTTCTATTCCTCCAAATGCATCTGAGAGATTTACATGCCTCCTGCTCTTCTAATATCTCAGATTTTGGAAGTCTCTCTTTATTCTTACAACACTTCCATGTAGTGGAAGAGGTTTATTTCTCAGATGGAGAATGACAGGATAGAGTAATGAAGTAACTTGTTAGGAAGAGGGAATTGAACCAATATCTCATGTGTGAGACCCTGATCTCTCCTTTGAGCAGCAGCTGTTCTGGTTTGAATATCTCATGTGTGAGACCCTGATCTCGCCTTTGAGCAGCAGCTGCTCTGGTTTATGCAGACCTTGGGCTGTGTAAGACCAGCCTGCCAATGCATGGTGATGCAGAACTCTTGTGTGCCAAGCCAGCTGGATGAGTCTGTGCAAAATTATATGCTTACCAACACTGGAAGTGCAGGCAGGAGGAATATTGGAACTAACATGGAATCGTGGCAATGGTTTAATGAAACATTCCATTCTCATGTACCCTCTTTTGGGGATCACTTGAAAAATGTCAATGCTCAGAAAGCATCTTCTGATAAGTGTGTTTTTTCTAATCTTCTGTCCTCAGTAAAGGCTGTGTTTGCTGTTGTTCAAGACAGAGTTATTGTAAAAGACTGTTATATATTTACTACTAGCCCTCAAGATCACCAAGCTTGGAAACCAGTCTCCCTCAAGCTTAGGTAGTAGGGTACATTTTCATGACAATTGTGAAATAGGGGCTTAATTAATTTATCTCATTTAAGAATGAATCAAGCTAATAGCTTGCCTCAATATCTATGCAGATATAAAGAGATGACTCAGTATATGCTGCTGCTTACAGCAGACACTAATGTTGGGTTGGAGGCCAGAAGTTGTCCCCCAAAGTCTACTATTTGCCTGCTGCCTGCATGGGAGTATTGCTGTTGAATAGAGTCATTAGAGTTTAAAAAGAAATCTCCTTGTTCCTGCTCACTGGCCTCTGAAGTATCAACAGTTTGAGCCTATTTATGAATGTCCAAACTAAAGGTGAGACATGCTTTGTCTGCAAAGTGGCAGGAAGTTGACATTCTACCTAACTTTCTCTCTGTTCCCAGCTTTTATGTGGTATAGAGGCTTCTGGGGTTTTCAGTTGCTGGATTGGTTGTTTTGTTTGGGGTTTTTGTTTGTTTTTAAATGATTTAATTTGTGCTCTTATCTTAAATGTGACACTTTGAATTGCAGGGTGGGAGGAGTTAATGTGAAAGCTTTGGTATGCCCCACTCTGGTAGCCTTCACCCTGTAGTCACCCTGGAGAACAAGAGCTGTGGTGCTCAGTCACCCTCTGTCCTGTATTCTCTGTCTGACATATTTGGGATGTAAAATTCAGAAGATGTTTCAAACTCTGAGTGTGCTCCTGCCACACCATCAGCTAGTCCCAGAATTGCAATGAGAAGTGTGGGATGAAGGGAGAGCCAAGGTCTTCTGTGTCTGAGCCTGAAAAAAATGCAAAAAAGAGGAAAAGAAGAGAATGGGCACAACTAAAAGGGCACTCCTCTGACTAATAGGGGTTTTAACAACTACTTTGGGAAGCACCTGTGATTTTAACAGCCAGTTCCACTCAACTGTACTGAACTGCCTCCAGAAAGCTTTGGCAAACACCTTTGCAGAGATATTTGTAGCATAAATAGACAGCACAGATTTTTTTTTCTAACCTCACAATGTCTAAGTTGGCTTATGCCCCCTAAACGTTGGCAGATTTGTACTCCCTTCAATGACCTGTTTATTGTAAGAATGATATTTCATTTTTAACTCCTGCTGTTGTGATTCTTGTCAGCCACACAGATCTCTGGTCTTTGCTGAACATGGCTTGGTCTCTTGAAGAATAAAGTTGGAAGACAGGAAATCCTGTTCTTTTAGAGATCCTATTGATATGGAAGATTCTAAAAATAATGATTATTTCACTTTGATTTATGATTGGTTATTGCTAGTGCTGCTTACATCTTCTCTCATCTCCTTTTTACTTATTCCCGTAGTTTTATTTTCCTAACATACCTGGAAAGAAAGGCTGTGAAAGGTATGTGCTAATCAGCTGTTCATTCATATTGTTGGAACATTTGGTCTCTGTTGTCATATAGTACTTGTCTGGATGATACAGTACCAACTAGGGGTCCCATTGCCCAATCCTACTGTTATTCCAGTAAAAACTTACTGAAAGGTTTTTCACTGTTGGGAAAGGACTCCTTTGAAGTGGATCCTTTAAATACAACTCCTTATTTGTAGAATTAAACTGTGGCCTGAAATAGGAAATATAATTCTCTATTAAATTCTGATGCTCAAATATCTGTAAAACTTAACTGTGCCTTCAATTATAAAATACCTTTCTACCTGGTAACAGTTATCAGAAATGTGAGCTAGCTAGAAATCTAAGGAGCACGCTCTATGTTTTTTGTGGAATGACAAAGAGCAGAGTTTGAGGAATTATCCCCACACAATGTGAATGTACTCACTGCTGATCTGAACAAGGCATAAGCAGTGCAGGTTGAAACTCTTGTCTCCATGATGTGAAGAAAAGGACATGAGGCTCTTGCAAGAGCTGGGTAATGAGTAATGGAATGTTAAAAAGTCGGGGTCATATGTATGGAGATGGCTGTTGCAGCCCAGTGAGGTAACCCTCATTTGGTATTTTTGATACCACAGCAAGTTTGTCTTTTTAAAGAGGAAACATGCCAGCTGTGGTTAGAGAGTGCATGAGTACTCTGCCAGTGGTTTTCTGCAGCATTTGTAACATGAAGTGTGTTATTGTGGGTTGCTTTTTTATCTGCAGCACTAATCAGGTCAGCTCTGTGCAATCCCCCAAAGATACTGTGATTCGTATGTTTGTGTTCTCCCTGTAGCTCAGTTTAAGATGGAATGAAGTCTAATTCTCCTAACAGTCAGTCTCTCTGGACACATTAAAGTGTGGATGGGATTAGCAGTGACTGCTGTCTACAGGAACTTTTATACTGACTGCTTGAATGGAAGATCCTTGAGCTCTTACTATCTACCTTTCTGCAGTCCCTTTTTTTCTTCTTTTGTGGCTTGTAACTGTGTGAAGCTGGTAACACAAACACTGAAAACTACCAAGAGACCTCTTGTGAGCCTCATTAAGACAAGACTTAAAACTTCTTTGAGATTAGTTGGAAGCCTGATCAGCACACGCCCTGAAAATAACAGAAGGAATTTTTACTAAATCTTTCTGCCTTCATGCTTAGGCAACTGGGCTGTTCTTTATTCTTGTCTCTGTCTGTCATTTGACATTTCACTTTGCTTAAAATTGGTGAAATTGATTCATGTGTGGCAAAAAAGGTATAGAATTTTTATGTAGAGTGAAAAGTAAGTGTATGGATAGTAGAGAAAGAGGCAAAAAAGGTATAGAATTTTTATGTACAGTGAAAAGTAAGTGTATGGATGGTAGAGAAAGGGAGACTCAGAGGACAAGGAATGCTGAGAGTCAGTTCTGTATGTGAACTTGTTGGTTGGGTTTTGGAGGACAAAGCTGCTACCTGTTTCTTCAAGAAAGGAGACACACCTATTTCATTCGAAAGTTCAAAATGAGTCATGCTTCATCTGTACTTCTCTGCAAGTGAAAGGCCTAGCAGGAAGAAAATCTACATATAGGATTCTTGGAGCTTCTGTAACGCATCGTTTCTTCAAAGCTTTGTACAAACATTAATTCATTAAGGTGATTGCTTTGCCCAGGGTCGCTTGACCCTTTGCTCTCAGTTCTAGAGCTGATGTTGTTATTGAATCGAAATGCCAAACACTCAGGCTCAGAGCACCCCATGGAAATGACATCCAGTGAACCATCAGCCTGTTGGAGGATGATGCAGATTGTGTAAGATTTAGGGGGCTATAGAACCGCTGGAAACTGTATGTGATTAACAACTAAGAAGAGGTAAAAGGATGACAGAATGCAAAATAATTTTCTGTTTGCTCTCTGGGGTGATACTAATAACCCTCATTTATTTTCATGAGGCCAGTTTTGTTAGAAATTTTATTCAAAGGGCACAGCTGGGAACAGCTGTCTGTAGTATGAAGTGCCTATTTTAATGCGTTTAATTCTGTGATGTCTAAAGTTGAAACCATTGCACATTCAAAGCAGTGTATTTTTCATGCAGGCTATAAAGATTAGTTAGCATCTCAGCAGAATGGCTGTCATTTATGTTATGTTATTGTTGTCCTCCTTCATTCCAGACAGTCTGTGTCATACTAGATGTGTCCTAAATGTGAGCAAAAACATAGTCTGTGTTCAAAAAGCATTTATAAGTAAAGAGCAAAAAACTATAGGCTGAGAAAAAAGAATAGTTGTGAGAGTTAACAAGCAATAAAACTGACAGGGAGAGGTCTTAGTATGATAGCTGTCAAACTGTTACTGCTTTGCTTTCAATGCCATGATAATGATTTTGAGGCAGTTGTAGCTGCTCCTTCCACAAAGGCACAGTGTTAGATCAAAAACTGATGTCAAAGTGCTGCAGTTTTCTCCAGGAGTTTCAAACACGAGTTTTTGTGCCCTAACAATGCAGGCTATGCTTGAAGATCCTTGGTTTGTCTAAACCAGTTGCAAACTGGCTGGGACAGAGGGAACGATAGTGGCTCCTTCACATATTGGCTGTGCTGACAAGAAAGATGAGGGAGGACTCTGTGGTGTTGGCCTTTATGGTAGGGGGCTAATCTGCTGATTACTGACTTTTTTTACCAGTCTTGCCAGCACTCTGGGCTGAGCTCTCCCTCTTCCTGGGGTCAGGAGGAGGCACACTCTGATCTCAGAGAAACACTCAGGAAATGGCTTAGCAAAGGCAAAGAGGCCCTGATGAATTTCAATGTTAGAGAAGACTCTGAAATCAATACCCTGGCCCAAATGAATGGAGCTATTCATTTTGGTGGGGTGTGGGTGGGAAGAGACTGGGATCTGAAAGACCTGCCAGATTTTGTAAAGGCCCTGCACTATTTCTGCAGTGTGTGTCTAGCAGTCCTGGACAGCCTCTTACATGGTGGGAAGGTGCTAGCAAGGACACATACTCCCTGACTCATGGCTGCTCTCCCACTGACTCTCTAATTGTTATGATACCTGCTTTCCTTCATGATCTCATCTGAAGCTGACTTTGCCTTCTTTGCTGGCCTCCTGCCTGACCTCCTAGCCCCTTCTCTCCTTTCCCTCACCCCCTCACTTGACTTACAAGCCCAGAGCAGCACTTCCAGTCACTGAAAGAGCCTTGCTTCTGTTTTCCAAAAACACTGGTCCTCCTCTGATCCGTTTGAGCACCGCTTTCTCTCTCACCTCTCCTTTTCTTTCAACAAAGGCATTTACCCTCTGCCCCTTGCCTCACCCTGCCCTCTTGAGACCTCCAATCCATTAATGTCTATCACTTTTTTGTCACCCTTGGCATCCTCTCCCTGCTGTCTGTACTCTTAAGTGACCTCTGCTATTGCTTCCCTTCACTTCAGTCTTTCCTTGATTCTCAGCTCTTTCTTTCCTGTCTCGTCAGAAAATCTTCCCCATGAATCCACTCAGCCCAGTTTGATGACAATAGCTATGACTGCATTGTGCTTGTCATCTTGCCTATTTGTTTTGCTTCTTCCTCCCTATAGGTGCTCTGGCCACCACTTAAATTCAGAAATCACTTCCCTTGAACTGTCCTGTCACCCATCTCTCCTGCAGATTCTTTTCTGAAACCTCCTTGTGTTTTGAAACAAGCAACATTTGGGGTAGAAAACATACACTGTTCTTGTAAACATCTTTGTATATTTTATTCTTCTATGCCCTTTGTTATCTGTCATTTATTTTGGTGTGTTCCTTCATATTTGAGTAATATATTCTTGTAACACAAAAAAGTAACAGTGCATGGATCAGTACATCCAGACAAGCAAGTTGAATTCTTTTCAGCTTTTCTTGCCGTCTGAACAGGAGGAAGATGCCATACTTTACTCTCTTTCTAGGAGACACAGTCTTCCCAGTCTGCTAATTTGTCTATCAGCCTGGCCATGTATAGCTGCTATTGGTGGTGATTGCACACTGCTTTTCCTCTGAATTCACCCCAGACTTTAATTTCTGTAAATACGTTCTGTGCTGTGCTGGTTTTGGCTGGGGTAGAGTTAACTTGCTTCACAGTGGCTAGTATGGGGCTGTGTTTTGGATTCATGCTGAACACAGAGTTGATAATATAGAGATGTGTTTGCTGTTGAGCAGAGCTTACACAGAGTCAAGGTCTTTTCTGCTTTTCATACTGCCACACTGGCAAGGAAGTCGGAGGGACATGGGAGATTGGAGGAGACACAGCTGGGACAGGTTACCCAAAGGCCAAAGGAATATTCCATACCATATGACATCACACTGAGTAGATAAAGAAGGGGGAAGAGGGAAGAAGCAGGGGACATTTGGAGTGGTGGCATTTGTCTTCCCAAGCAACCATTACGTGTGATGGGCCCTGCTCTCCTGGAGATGGCTGAGCACCTGCTACCCATGGGAAGCAGTGAATTCATTCTTTGTTTTGCTTTGCTCATGTGCACAGCTTTTGCTTTTCCTGTTTAACTGTCTTTATCTCAACCCATGAGTTTTCTACCTTTTTCCCTTTGATTGCCTCCCTGACCCTGACTGTGGGGGAGTGACTAAGAAGCTGTGTGGTGCTTGGCTGCTGGCTGGGGTTAAACCATGACATGTGCTTTGCTCAGTTTTGCTCAAAAATATGTTAAAAGGCTCTACATTATCTTTTCCACATTATCAAGTGAATAAATACTGCCAGCATCTGATGATTCCTGAAGAGACAGGGCACAGTAGGGAATCACTGTCTGTCACGTCTCCAGTGGGTTATTGTTTTAATATCCTTGAGACATTACCAAATTTGCTAACAGTGCTTAGCAGTGAGTCCAGGAGACAAATACAATTTTCTCTGCTCATAATAGGTTTATTCAGAAGGACAGCAGCAACCTGGAAAGGGTTAATGAAGGCTTGTTTACCTCCAAGAACTGTTGCTGCAGTCCAGGCAGGATGGGGCAACAGGTACAAAGCAGGAGGGTGTTTCACTCCAGTTCCTCTGAGACACATCTGCAACAGGACAACCTACTCAGAGCAGGCACAGGCTTCAGCGTGGGACTCCACCTCTTGTCCCCACCAGAGCTGGATTCAAACACTCTTGCAATTCATTTTTGTATTCAGCATTTCTTAAAGTTTATTCTTATTCTGCTGTACGTGTCATGATTAAGCTTCTCTGACTCTTTAATGTAGAAACTCTTCTGATTTATTAACTTAGGATGAGTTTCATGTATCTGAAATACTTCTTCCAAGCACCTCAAGTATCTATTTCTTGCTCCTTTTTCTGGGGGTTATACCAATTACATTTTATGTACCCTTAAACAAATGTGTGTAGGATTTATATGCATTTATGGATTTATTCAGAACCTTGAGTTTTTTGACTACTATTTTTCAGAGAGCTGTCTTTAGATTTAAACCTGGAACTCATTCAGGATTTAATTATTTTTTCTTCAAAAAAAATACTGTCCACAAATATTTACAGCAAAGGGACTGGAAAAGCATTCCTCCTATAAAGAGTTTTAGTAGCTGTACTTCATTTACAGTGTTTGCTAAGAATGTTTAGCTGAGTTGGCATGAAAAAATAAATAATTTTAAATTAAATTTTATTTTTGATGCAATCATAAATTTGAAAATAATTCTTGCTTTCACTACTGAGACTGGAAAAGTGAATAGCCAGATATAATTCTGATTACAAGGACTGTAGAATAAGCTGTGGAGCTCCAGGAAGAAGTCTTGATTAAAGACAGCATTAAGCTCCAAGGAAAATGGAGACTTGGAAAAATCTTTCAAAACTTGTAACTTCAGAATGTTTGCTTTTATGGAAGGGAAGGAAGATGGATGATGCTTGAACTATGCCTCAAATAAAAGTGCCTTTACCCTTTCCTTACGATTAAAGCTTTTAAAATCTTCCTGAAATACCGTGATTGTGCTTAAACATATATTTGATTTTGAAACCTGCCTTGTTTCAGGAGGTTCTCTGTCTTAATTATAGAAGAGTTGTGCTCAGTTTCTTATGTCATACTCCTGTGTTATAAAAAAAAAAAGAAAGTCAGAGCAAATCTTGCTAACCTCTTAACCCAGGAATTGAGTCTTTCAGCCTAGTAATATGTTTCAAACAAACCAAGATAAACTAGCTTAAAAATGAGGAGGATTAAATATTTCCCCTTTCAAAGTCACTCCTCAGGAAGATGCTGGTCCTGCTCTTCTCTCTTTGAGGCTTCATTCTAGTTGTGCCTCTGGCTGTTGTATCATTGCACCTGCTTTTCTTTTTGATGTGCAATAACTTGAAGCACTGGAAAGAACTATGAGAATACAGAAGATCAAGGAAAAATCAAGCCTTCATACCCATATCTTGGCTATATCTGTTTCTCCATTGTATGCCTGGTATAAAGAAGCTTCCTGAACATCCTGTTCTTCCTTGTGCCTGCCTGTGTGGTCCTGTTTCGAGGGACTACAGGTTTGAGCCTTCTGTCTCCTACAGGAACTGCACCTATCTGTACCTCAGACAGCATTTTGCTGTTCTGGTCTCTGCTCCATACTTTATGGTGTTTATCATACATATATTTGCATCATTAATTTAAAACAGCTAGTCAGTAAAGATGTGATATGCAATTCCAGTAACCCTTGCTGCTGCTTGCTTGGGTGATTAAAGGGTTTCCCCTCCTTTTCCTCCCTATAGACCTTCTTTCTGCCACTGCTGCCTCCAGCCAGAAGGACAGTGAGGATCTACTGTAGGATGTGTCTCAGCCTAGATCATAGTGGTTTCTCTTCCAGTGAGCCAAGCCTCCTCATTGTCCTGAAAGGAGAGCATCTCATCGTCCCTCCCACCTGCCAAGGAAGAGCATGGCCAAAAAAAGCACACTGGAGAAAAAAAGCAAGTCACTGTGCATCGACTGTAAGAAACACAGACTGTAACTCTCCACTCTCTGGATTGAAACACAAAGTAAACCAAAAGATCCCGTGGCCTAGTACAAGTTCTGCTTAATTGTGTTGCATAGAGAAAGCATATTTGGAGAGAAGCAAAAAAAGAAGTTATATTCAGGTGCCTGTGAGTGGCAGCTTAACTGAAATATTCATAGTAGTCCAGACAATGATGATAGTGCTTACACTTTGGTCAGCACCTTTTAATCTCTCCTGTGATAAATTAAAAATATTTGTCTTCTTCATCTCTAGCTACTGGAGCTGGATCCAGTCTGGTGCCCAGATGACTTAAGTCTGGTGTCCTGTCAACTTCAAGGAAGTTTGGCTCCAGGACTACTTTGCTGTAGCAGTCTAGGGCATAGAAGAACAATACAGATTTTGGATGCATTTCAGTTTGATCTCTGGAGATCCAACAGACTAGTCATGACTGTGAATGTGGCCACTTTGTAGGAAAACTGTCCCACATGCTGATTGTATATCTGATGTCCAAATCTACTTAGTGGATCAAAGGGATATCTGCTAGGAAACAAGAAAGGAAGTAAATCCGAAAAGGGCTCTGAAACTTGTATGCAACATCTGAAAAGATTTGGCCCCCTTATGAACTGCTAACAGTTTTGCCACTGCAGTCTGCGTGAGAGCGACCAGAAACAGTGGAGGAAAGCAAAAATCTAAGACCAAAGCAGAAGAGAGTTTGCCTAGATCTAATGAGGTGAAAAGGGAAAGATTTCCATAAGAACATCTGCATGATGTGCATTGAGCATGCCAAAGATTAAACAGAATGGCAAATACTAAGGGAAGGCAGAGTAACTTAACAGGTAGATTACCAATCTTCTCTCAAGAGTAATTGAAGTGACACTGGAGCATCTATACTTTAGTGCCTTTGCTCCCAAACAACAATTTAAATTGATAGCAATTACTAAAATGAAAGTAGTTTCACAGGATCTCTTTTATGATGTTTTTGTAAACAGTGAGTGGAGAATAGCAAAGCCTTACTTAGCAATACTGAAAGGCAGGTAATAGCTGGGTTGGGAAAAATAAATTATTTGTCTGTGGCTGAATTACAAGAGAAATTATGTATATTTGGCCATTGTTCAACAAATTATGGGAGAAAGCAGCAACATGAATATTCTTTAGAAACTTTTATTTTTTTTATTCCTAGGAGAGGATGGAGACTATCTAGGGTCACCAGATATTGACTTGCATTCTTATTACTGTAGACTTCCTGTGTGATCTTCTTCTGCTCTATTAGTGGCTGTATGGCATAGGTTTACTCACATTCTCTCTCAGAATCAAGTCAAATTGATCTGATGCCCTCTTAGGTCCAGGTAATACACCTTGACAAAGAAACAGCCATTTGATCTTACGGTGCCTTTAGTAAGGTGTTTGATGTTCTCCAGGGCATAAATTTCATTGTCTTAAGATGATGTTATGAACAAACGGGACAAAACTGTTCCCAGAGAATGATGATCAGTGCCTTGTCAATGGAGGAATATGTAAAGCATAGCTGAGGTTTGAGATGCGTCTTGCCCCTGCTAGAGAGATGAAGCCCATCTGACTCTAGCAGGCTTGGTAATCAGTGAAGGGTTTATTCATAAATACTTGTAAAGATTCTGAATCCTTGTTCCTCATCCATTAAACGCAGAAAATAATACTTCCCGCCCTGATGAGTGTGCTGTTAGCATAAATACGTTAGAGATTGTAAAGAATTAAGATGATTTGGTAATGGAGATCTTATAAATACTTTGGATAAAGCTGTTTCTCTTTCCTCCTTGCACCTCTCTACATTGCAAATTAAACTAAAATTAATCCAATATAGCTTTTTCATCCTTACAGTATTTTTATTCAGGCATTTACATGCTTTTCATTGCTGGTGTTTGGCACTTTTTGACTTTAGGGCATGGCATGGAGTAGCACTGTCTGAGAGCTGTGGATAAAATGGGACAGAGAAGCTGAGCATTTGGATACCAAGAAGGTTTCTTGGCAATGAAAATAATTGGAAAGCTCCTAGAACTTTCTCTTCTTGCATTTGACAGTCTTCTTTACTTATGACTTCATAGAGTATCTTGAGTTGGAAGGGATCCATAAGGATCACTGAGTGCAACTCCCAGCTTGTGATAAATAATCCAAAATGCAGGATTCCCCTTCCCAAATTGCTATTCAAATTAAATCTCTAATAGTCACCATTTGGCAATATGCATGTATACTTTTAAGCATTTTTGGTTAAATCCTTGCTATTTGTAAGCCTAACCTTAGGCTGCAAGAAATACAGGCATATGCAGGAACATACAGGTGTATATGTCTCCTTTTATAAATGGAATGGATGGATGTGCTTGCAACTGTAGCCAGAGGGACCAAAGGGAGAGCACAAGGGTGGGAGGAAAAAAGAAGTCATATCTGTTTACTTCATGGCCGAAGTGGTGTTACCTGCAATACTCAAGCAGGAAATGAGGTGTGTGCTGGACAGAGAAGTAAATATTTGTGGTGTTTAGATTTTCAGGAGGGATAAGAATTGAGACTTCATAAATCTGGTGAAAGAATTGTGTTGCTTTGATGTGGAAGTGGTTCTAGTCTGTAGTGGGACTCACGTGCTTTGTAATTTCCAAAATCAGCTTTAATAAATATATGTTTTAGGGTGGCCTATGGAGAAAAATATCTTCAGGATGTTAATATTCAAGGAGAGACATGCCTGTGAGGACTTTTCAAATGCACTTGGGTTGCTAGGGCAGTTTCCTTGTCTGTGACTAGGCTCACTGTAAATACAGCAGCAGGCAGAAATCCAGACAGAGTTCATGGGTTTTATCTTGTTCCTCTACCACACTGTGATCCTGTTCCTCTGAAGCCTCTTTGAGTTCAGTAGCAGCAGATCCAGCCACAAGTGAGCAAGCATCAGACCACCAGGCAGAAGAAGCTATCCAAAGGTTTTAGGTCTTGCCCATGCTGGCAGGACATATGAATAGCAAAGCATTACTCATGCAATTTTAGGTTGTTTGCAGCCAGATGTGCTTCTAACACTGCTTGAATGCATAGTGCAACTGAATCTGCAGCTTCTGGGAAAGCATTCAAATTTATTGTTACTATAAATCCAAGCCCAGGTACTATGACCTGAGGCCGTATCCTGTTCGCTGCACAAAGAATTCCAGCAGGACTTTGCAAGAAATTCCTGCATGGCTTTTCCAAGTGATTGCCAAAGTACACAATGGTCATCAGCAGTTAAAAATTCAGGGAGATATGGGGCAGGATGGTCTGTGAACTCTTCATAACTTTAAATAGGTTTTAAAGGCAACAGTGTAATTTTTCTTCACATAACACCATTGATCACGAGTGTCAGGAGTGCTCAGAGTACTACAAGTCATTGTATAAGATTGTATTTTCTTTGATAAGTCTGTGCAAGGAACAGGAGATGAGAGAGCTAGTAGAAAAATGGGGAATATCTTAGGAGTTTGCATATAGTTTCTGAAGGAAGCTTAGGGAACTTCCCTGGCAGAAGTTAGCTTCTCATTTGATAAATGCTTCTTCCTTAAATGTGATTTTGTTGTCATCTCTGATTTTGAGGCTGGGACATATCTGATGGCTGTGACTACTTGTTTGTTAAGGCTCTGTATGCTTTCTCACTATACAATTGTGAAATGTCTGAATGTGCTTTGATTTGCATTATTTCTTTTCTGTCTTTATTCTCATCCCAATTTTCAGTGCCCTTTTGTCCTGAGAAATTAAATAATTTTCTTTTTTTGGCAGCAAAGTGACTGCCTTGTTGGAATAAAGATGTCTTTTTCAGCTGTGTCTACTTGCTGCATCCCCCAGGCCAGACTCCCTGACAGGTCACCCTCTGATGGCACTGGGTCCTCTTGGGAGCAGTGGGGAGTGCAGTTATTCATGGCAGTGCCAGGGAGGGGATGCCAGGGACAGCTGGCCCCCGAGGCAGCCTGGGCCAAACCACACGCAGAGTGCCCATGTCAGGAAGCACGAGGCAGCCAGCTCAGAGCCCACAGAGCAGAGAGGCAGGCTTCTGCTGCCAAATATCATGTCCTTATGCTTGCATGCCTCATCAGAAGCTCTGCAGCACAGGCTCAGTATTCAGCCTCTTCATTGCCCCGCCACATCAGCGGGAGGTTTGCTGCTAGAGCTGGCGGCCTCCTACACCACACTGGGATCCAGAACCCAACCCCAGGTGAGGTGAGAGCTTGCTCTCCCCCTCTGTGGTGAGCAGGGAGGTACCTGGATGTACAGCTAGGCTCTGTGTCCCTCCATGTTTTGGAGGGAGGGAGCAGTGGTGCAAGAGCTGCCAGAAGGGGAACAGCAGACAGGCTGGCAGAACAAAACTGTCCTGTGGCTCCTGCGGTGCCACGTTGGCATGCATGAGCTGTCCTGCCACCCTCACCCAGACATGGCCATGCTGGATGAGCCACAGCCTCTCCTGGGTTACATGAGTCACTCCCCACCTGCAGACTTGCTGTCATGTTGCATATTTGGTTGTAGCCCCTGTGACTTACAGGTGAGTCAGGACCAGCTGTTCTTGTTCTCTCTTGCCCCAAAACATAAGGTCTGGTCAACAGCAACAAAGTGCCTGGAGCTGTCTGAAATCTTGACACTGAGTTGTGCAGGAGTGTTTATCTGCTGGATGGCAGAAAGGCTCTGCAGGGGGATCTGGACAGTCTGGATTGATGGGCCAAGGCCAGTGGTTTGAGGTTCAATAAGGTAAAGTGCTGGTTCCTGCACTTTGGTCACAACAACCCTATGCAGTGCTACAGGCTTGGGGCAGAGTGGCTGCAATGCTTCCTGGTGGAAAAGGACCTCGTCAGCAGTGGCTGAACATGAGACAGCAGTGTGCCCAGGTGGCCCAGAAGGCCAACAGCATCCTGGCTTGGATCAAAAATCGTGTGGCCAGCAGGACCAGGGTGGTGATTGTCCCTCTGTACTTGGCAGCGGTGAGGTCACACCTCAAGTTCAGATCTGGGTCCCTCATTTCAAGAAAGACATTGAGATGCTGAAGAATGTCCAGAGAAAGGCAACAAAGCTAGTGAAAGATCTAGAGAGTAAATCATATCAGGAGTGCCTGATGGAGCTGGAGTTGTTTAGCCTGGAGAAGAGGAAGCTCAGGGGAGACCTTATTGCTCCCTACAACTACCTAAAGGAGGTTATAGCAACTACCGACAGGATGAGAGGACATAGCCTCAATCTGTTTCAGGGGAGGTTATGGTTGGACATCAGGAAGAATTTCTTCATGGAAAGGATTGCTAAACATTGGAATGGACTACCCAGGGAGGTGATGGAGTCACCATCCCTGGAGGTGTTAAAGAAATGGCTGGATGTGGCACTTAGTGCTATGGTCTAGTTGACATGGTAGTGATCAGTCAAAGGTTGGGCTCGATGATCTTGGAGGTCTTTTCCAAACTAAATGATTTTGTGAAAGTGTCCTGCAGATGTGAGGCAGGGAGGCAGATGAGGACACTTCAGCACAAGTCTAGTTTCTTGGGACTGTGCTTGAAGAGAATTTAATGGACAATAACAGAAGGAAGATGGCTCCTCTTTTTCATATAGTGTAAGAACTGGTCTAAAACAAGGTGAATAGAAGGCAGAGGCCAAACAGTGTTCATCCTGAGTGCTGCCTCGCTCCTCAAACCTGTGTGGCCTGTCTGTGGCCCTTTTGGCTAGTAGTCCTCTTCAAATGAGAGTAAACCCTGTTACCCGAAAAGATGTGATAGGCTTCCCCAGCTCTTGCTTTCCTAAAGCCCCTTGCTTTGAAACCTGACGCTTGTGCAGTTCTCAGAAAGGACCAGAACTAGTGAGACTGTTACCTGGTGTAACAGGCTTATGACCCTGGCAAAAATCCCACACTGGAGCACCTGGATTGATTCACTAGCAGCACACCTGCCAGCACAGCTCATGCCATGTGCTCACTCCTGGGTTAAGAAAGTCCTGCTGCAGAACAGTGGCCAGATTCATCTGAGATTTATGGTTATACCAGTGCATCAGAAAGCACTGTGTGCATTTTGTGCTACACCAGCAACACTGGCTCCAGTGACAGGTGTGACTTGTCGTGGAGGTTGGGAGGATGCAATCCTGTGGTGAATGGATAGGACAGTAGGTCACAAAAATGTTGCTTTTAAAATATGTCCTAGTGTATGGAAAAGCAGAAGAGTCTGTCATATACAGCACAGTTTTCCCCTCTATGAGTTATTCCAGGACAAGATCAGTTCCTCTTGCTTCTTCCAGTCCCTGCCAGTCCACAAGAAGAAGAAACACAATGTGGGGCTGGGATGCCATTGCTATGACCAGATTGCTGTTGTTGCACAGTCGGGCTGCATCTGTGGAAAGGAAGCACTGCCTGATCCTTCTGTTGTAAGAATGGTGAGTATGTGTGTCCCCTTTATGCATACCCTGACTAACAAGCTGGGTGGTCTCAGTGGAGACTTTTAACCTCTCTGCATTTCTGCTTCCCCTATGTATAAAAACGGGGATTGTAATAATTAACTGTTTCACAGAGGTACTGTGTTTTCATGTCCGTAGAGTGCTTTGAAGAGGTAAAATACTTAGCACTATTGAAGCTTTTCAAATGCAGCTGTATTTCATTGCGTGTATAACAGAGACTGATATATTGGTTTAAAATCACACTTGGAACTCTTCGTAATTAGGAAGTTGGGCCATGGCAATTAATGCTCTCAGACATGGTGTTACGGCTCTTCTCCAAACTATAGCTCATTTAAAATGCTAGCCCTATAATTTATTAGCAATATTTAATACCTCAGTGACCATAAAACTTAGTGTTTTATTACCACTGATTAACATATGTTTGATGTTCTGCCCAGTGTTACACAATCCAAAACAAATTACTCTCAGGAAGCTGGATATTATATAAATACAGAAAAGCAATAAATAATGCATTGAAGAAATAATTTTCTGTGGGTTCTAACATGCCACAGTCTCTTCAAATGACTTAGGCTTCTTAGGCAATTTCACAGTCCTCCAGGAGTGTTTGCACCAAAGAACACATTCACACCACTACCCTTTCTGCAAGTTTGCTGGTGATTCCTGGCAATCTGTCAGCCTCTGACACCGCAGTCTACTCATGCCCTACCAGAGGAAACCTGGAGTTGCTTGGTGAGATTGTCTTCAGTTATGATAGTTTTCTTAACAAGCTACAGATGTGTGAGAAACAGAAAGGCTCTTTCATATTTCGGGATGATTTTTTTTCCTTCTCTCAATCTGGTGTGAAGAAAAAGAAGAAAAACTTTACAAATGCTTTTAATTTTTGTTTTCTTGAGCCCATTTACGGCACAACTGGGATAAGAGTAAGGGCTGAGGAAAAGGAAACTTAGGATCTTAGGGATCACAAACTGCTCAGAATCAGATTTTTCTCAGTTAGGTTTGATGGTGCAACTGTGATAGGTACCTGTTGAAAATCACAATATCTGGTTAGATTTTCATTAACCATGCCCACAACTAGCTAGTAGGTGTGTGCAGTAAAAGCCCAGACTCAGGTCAACAGAATCTCCGTTTGATAGTGCAAACCTTGGCTTCCTCTTCCATTTTAAAGAGCTAGATGCTGCAACTTGTAGAAAATGAGGATTTTGATTTTGTTTAAAATCATCTTTTCATTGGAGGAAGGGGGATAAAATTGTTTCGACCAGTCTGTGGTATGTAGGAGAACAAGTAAGCAAGTATTGCATTTGGGAACAATTGTACTTCGTGTGGTGGTATGGATTTGTGTTGAAGAGGTTTGCTATGGGCCAGGTAGGTACTGCCCAGACACAAAATAAGATGCTGCTCACCATCCTGAGGAACCTGATGTTTAAGTCTGTGATGTAGAAGTGGGAAGCAACGACAAAGAAAGAGTAAAATGATGAGCTGAGTTTCTAGCTGCTGTAATCCAGCTCTGGCTCCAGCATGGTAAATGGCTTAATAGCTCCTTTTGCACTTCTGCTCAGCCATACAGTATTTGGAACCTCAAAAAATGTACTCAAAACCTCAACCTCAAAAATGCACTGTGACTGCACACCCTCCCTTTTTCTCAAAACTTTCTCTTGCACCCAACATGTTCTGGCAACAGCAGGTTTAGTCATTAGCCAAGTTGTGTCAATAATGTGTATTTTGTTTCAGTGGCTGACTTAAAGTTAGGTTAGACCAACCAAAATGTTTATATTCTTTCTTTTGGTGAAACAGCAAAATAAGAAAATTTGTGTTAATGTCCACCTAGACAATTTCATTCAGCTTCAAACAAAAGGATATATTTCAGTATAGGTCTATTTAGCTTTCTTTCCTACTCTTACATGGAGCAACCTTTAAATGAAAATGGCATTGCATGATGACAATTGAAAATTTTGTTTTTAAAATTTTGAAAAAAACACTTTCAGCATTTTTGAAATTGAAGTGTGAAACTTGTCGAGTTTTGTTCTCTGCCTTTTACAAAACCCAGTTTTTGAAGAACTTACCAAGAGAAGTGTTGCCTATCTATTCATAAGCCATCTGATAAACCATTTCTAGGAACAGACCCAAACACTTCCCTCTTCAAGGAGCTTTCTGACAAATCAGTAGATGAGATCATAAAACATTGTTTTTTGGAACCAGGTTACTGACTGTTTACTACACATCCTGCAGTTCTCACTTCTTCCTTCCTATTTCAGCAATATAAAGCAGAGTTTTGTGTTGTAACCAGAGAGAAGGGTTAAACTTCTGCCTTTCTGTGACCCTGTTAGGTGCGAACTAGAGACCAGATGCTGCAGACTCAGTATATAAAACCTAATGCTCACACAAATGTAGGCAATTTCAGCCTACCATTTACAGTCCTGGAGAGTATATTGTGAAGCCGAGGAAATCTTGGAGGTTTTGTTGCAGCCAGTGCTCAGGTAGAGGACATACAGCTCTTTCTCAGACTCATCCCTGGCCTATCTGAGTGATTTCTCTCTACAAAACTCTTCTCATGAACATCTGCTAATTTCTCTTAGAAATATCAAGAATAAGGTTGTGAAAACACCAATTAAAAATTCACAAAGAATTGCTAGTGACTTGTTTAGCATTTGCTGTGGCAGATGAGAGATTTGGGCGCCAAAAGATAAAAGGATTTTGACACTGATTTATATGTTAAGGAGCCTTTCCCCTCCCCCATTCTCTTTTTATTTTTTTTTAACTCCCCTTAGTCCTACTGCCCTGCAGCATTCCTTTTTGAGAAAGGCTAAAGCAACTTTGTATTTTCTCATGAGTGCATGCCAGTGCCTGTTCCTTAATTCTACATCTGCCTTAAATGCATTCAGGTGACTCATAACTTTGTGCTTAGTTTTTTTCTCTTTCTTCATTTATCAACAACAACAATATTATGTGGGAAGCTTTTTTTCCTCCTAGTCTACTAACCTGGAAAGCCATGTGAGTAGCCCTGAAGTGAGCAAATAATGAAATATTAGACAAGATGATGAGAGGAAATGAGATTTCTCTTTCATAATAATTTGGTGATGAGTTAAGATCCCTGCTGCTGTTATCTGGATTTATACTCACCCATGTAGACTAAGCATACTGCCAGTCTATACTGAAGTGACTTATTTTTCTACCATGCCTCTGCCATAGCACAGAATTTTATGTTCTTGTCACTCCTGTTGCCTTAGACTAGGGCACCCAAATTACAGATTTTGGGGCCATAAGAAGTCATAGAATCATGGAATGGCCTGGGTTGGAAGGGACCTTAAAGATCATCTAGCTTCAACCTTCCTACTATGGACAGAGACACCTTTCACTAGACCAGGTTGCTCAGATCCCCATCTAATCTGGCCTTGAACACTCCCAGGTATGGGGCATCCACAACTTCTCTGGGCAACCTGTTCCTGTGTCTAACCACCCTCACAGTAAAGATTTTTTTCACAATATCTAATCTAAACCTACTCTCTTTCAGTTTGAAGCCATTCCCCCTTGTCCTGCCACTACATGCTCTTGTAAAAAGTCCATCTTCATCTTTCTTATAGGCTTCCTTCAGGTACTGGAAGGACACAATTAGGTCACCTCAAAGCCTTCTCTTTTCCAGAAGAGAAAGGAGAGGCTGGATCTTACTGAGATGTGTGTGGCAGACAGGAGCTATCATTTACTCTTTTTCTGTATGGTATTAAGCTCAAAGGGTCTAGATGAGGCCAAAATACACTGCTATAGCATGAGTGTGTAATACAAAGCTGTCATCAGCTTCTAAGACACTAAGCAAGACATTTCCTGGTTTTGTGAGACTTGGAAGAATTCATCTTTGCACAGAAAAATGCATATCTAAAGTAAAAAGAAATGTTGTTGCCTTTGTTGCAGGAAGAGCCCATTATCACCAGCATGTTCGAACAACAGAGCCAAACTGAGCTTTCCTCAAAATTTGAACAGAATGCTTTCTTGTCAATTTGGAAAACAACAGTTTGTCTTTTTCTTTCTCTATCTATACTCGTTTGCTTAGATAGATACAGGTGTCCAGGAGCTCAGCAACATTAATTTGCTAAAAGTACCCAAGCTGCTGAATTAAATTCTTATTCAAAGTATAGAGGAAGAAATACTTAATAGAATTCAATGCTCATTTCAGTCAGTTAAGCTTAATGCAGGATGTGTGTGTGTTTGGAAGGCAGTGGGAAACAGTGAGCTTTGTGCCACAGCTTTTCCCTTTCTAATCTCAAAGCCAGTTTGTGCTCAGTTACACTAACCACGAGGATACATTTTGCTTGCGCTCTGTGTATTTCTGGTTGCTATAACTTCTTGGTCTTCTGCATCATGTGTCCTAGAAGAGTGACGGAGATATGTGTCAAAAGAAATGTATGACAGTCTCCTAAGTCAGCGTTTAGCCAGCAACATGGGTGTATCCTAGATGTCAGAGGTTAGGCATGTAGTCCACAAAAGTGTCAGCTGCCCATGATGTGTAGCTGTACTATTTTTTGTATATCTGATGATCCTGTCTATTGTGAAAGTCAGGCCACTAGTCAGATATGGTACGGCTATTCTTATGTGTGTGTGTATATTCATACACACATATGTATATGTCTGTACGTAGCAGATGCAGTTAGGGTAACTTGCTAAAGGCTGTTTCTAAAACTTGATACAGAACAGGAGTGGTGTCTGGCTTCTGATCTGGAGCTGCTTGCTCCAAGGCCTTTTGCCGGGTATTTACTCTGGGACTCAGTGTATAGGTTTGTCTTGGTACTCTACCTGCCCATGAAGATACTGCTTCAAGGAGATCTCAAGAGAGACCTGAACTGGGAGAAAAGCTTCTTTGCCTGTGAGAGGCTAAACAAAGTCAGATATCTTCCGGTTTCAGTTATTCAAGGTAAAAGTTGTACGTGGGTCGCCTTTCATGGATAGTAGTAAAAAGGCTGTTGTTTGTTTTTGCACCTATTTATAGGGATCTTACTGATGGTTTGCTTGCCATCCTCCACCCAGACAAGTCATGTGGGAAGTCACTTGGGAGAGTCAGAAGCAAACCAGGTGCAAACATTATCTATTCTTGAGATCTCTTATGTACAAATATAAACAGAAGGAGGCTCTCCTTGAGTGATGCTGGAGAGCAAATTAGCTTTGAACTGTCTACCTGTTTGGGAGCAAACATGACTGTTCTTTCCAAATATGTCTTGGCAGTATTGTTAAGGATACATTTTATGTGTGAACCTTATGCCATATTCTATACATAACACAGACATGGTTTTCCAGAAGCCTCTTCTTACAGGTAATGGGCTGCAGGCTATGTCATCTCCCAGGTGCATTGCTTAATGCTAATCTTATGAAATGCAATGTTCACACATGCTTGACACATCCCTGTGTGCAAAAAAAAATCACCCCCTGAATCCAAACAAATACCTGTAAATAGCAGCAAATAGAAGTTAATTTGTCAACTGCAGCCCCAAGTGCAATTACAGTGTACAAGTCAGACAGAATGAAAATAACCTTGAAATCCCAACCACCAGAGAATCTTGAGCTCAATCCAAGTCTTCTTCCTGTGCCTGCCTTCATTGTGTGTGTTCAAGTGTAAGACTGAGCACTGTTAAAAGACCTTCTGAGAGACAAACATGTGGGGCCTTTTTTTTATTAAACCCAGCCATATTCTTGAAAAATGTCATACTTCAGGGAGCTTCACCTACTCTCTGGAATTGCCATCCTACATGGGACATTTAAAGGAAGGCCTTTTGATCCCATTTTGTGAAGCAGACAAGCAACTCTCCTTTAGCTTATTGGGGCAGATAGATCTCTTGTATCTGCCCTGTATTTTGCAGCCATCTAGGCAGTGTATATTAAACTAGGTCTTACAATATGAAATGCAGGAAGACAGAGTATCATAATTCCATTTTTGCAGTAACTGCCAATACATTTAACAAGGGGCTTCCTCAACAGGCTTCCAGACTTAGTCTGGGATAAAGCCTGTGGGTAGAGTGTCTGTCTTCCCAGGGAGAAGGAAGGGCTTCGCCAATGTACTAATTTATTTCTCCATTCCAATCAAAATGCTGCTTCATAACCCAATCAAACAAAGAAACAGCACCACCCAGCAAGCAAACTTTGCTGAAAATGTTCCCGCTTTGCTTTCAGAAGTCAATTGAGTATGTTGGTGCCAGAGTGCTTGGCTTGGCTAAGTCAATGTGGCAAGCAGAGAGACATCAGGAAACAAGAGGCAGCTTCTGTCACTGAGGGCAAACTGGCCTATTGCAAAAGGATACTTCAATAGCTGTTTTGTGATTCCCTGGGTCAAATCTACTCTGACACAGGTGAATAAACAACTTCAGAGAAGAGGTGAGCATCAGCAGTGTAATCCCCACTGATTTTTGGGCAAATTATGCCTGTCTATCACATGTAGCATGTAGCAATTCATATGTAGCAGAGATATTCACATCAGTCATTTTCAACACAAGCAGTCATTTTAAGACTACTTTCTCTTTTTTCCCCAAGCACACATATCCATAAGTGCCTACTTCACTTGTAAGAGTGCAAAACGGCTATGAGGGAAGATTTTGCCCACGGAGTCAAAATGGTCATATTACCCCTACTCATTAGTGAGGTAAGCCATTGCTAATGCCTGCAGAAGCTGTCCAAGCTCAATTAAGTCGTAGCACTGTAAAACAAATGTTTGCAATAGGGCAAACTTCTTCAGCTTGCATCTGGCCAAAACCGACAGTGAGTAGTCGGCAGGCTGCCCATATTTAATTACATTATCCTCTGCCTGCAGTGTACCACAGGCCTCTGGAGGCAATCCAGGGCCATATATATCTTGTTTATATTTGCTTGTTATTTTTAATGATTGATTGAAGTTTTGGGAAATCATTTTGTTTAAATGCCACAGCTTTGGGTATGGATGTGTTAAGTCTCTGTGCCTTGGCTTTAAGGAGTTGCACTTTGGTAAAGCTGACAAGAAATAAGGGGGAAGATGTTCCTGTCATTTACACCAACACAGATGCAAAGCATTTTGTTCCCTTAGTCATCAAGTCTTGTTTTAATGTGACCTCAGTGGATGTTGTTCAAAGTTTAGCTGATGTGAGAACAGGATCACATTAGATGTATGCAGGTTTAAGGGAAGGGTGGATGGCTTACAAGTCCCAGGCTGATGGAGACAATTCAGACTGTGGAACAGATATTGCTACTGACTCCATCTATCTGTCCTTTTCAGTCTTGGGCTGCTCCTGAATCAAGCAATGATCAGCTCTGTTGAGGGATTCTCAGTGACCACCATGTTCAGATTGCATTTGTTTCCTTGTGAAGAAAACTGTAGGATTTTGGAAAGTGGTTCCTGAGATACTGAGTTATCCATGTGTACAGAATGGGGCCAGCAGCTGGGGGTGGTGACCTGTATGGGGCACTCCAGGCTAACTTGTCAGTGAGATGTGTGTATAATAAAGGGGAAAGAGAAGAAAGAATTATTGTTATGAGTTGTAGCTCAGCCATAGTGGTCTTCACAATGAGCACTTGTTGGTCCTTCATGGTTGACTCAGCAGAGAGATTCAAGACTAAACTCGCATATGTGCTGGACTCTATTCTACTGAATATGGGATCTCCAAAGGCAAAGTTCTGAATAACTAGCCTCTGGCTAATGATACCATTGTAACTTGACAGAAGTCACATGCAGTTAAGCATCAAGGAGTAGGTTGCTTCCATGTTGGAGATGCATTATCATCCATTATTCTGAACATAATGTTTTAAAAACAAAAGACGGGAAAAAATTGTTGATTTTTGTTTTGCTCCCTAGCCATTTTGAGGATTAATTTTCTGGTACGACCTTAGTGGAGGAATCTATGAAAATGTCTTCCTTCTGCACATGTAAATCCAGAAACAGAGTGTGTGTACTTGCAAGCAGAGTCACCCAAATCACACGCACTGGTATGCTGTTCTGTGGTCATCACCACCTGTCTGCAGGAAACTCCTTGAAAGATGTGTCCTTTGTATACTAACAAAAATAGTCATGCTCTTTTTCTGTCCTCTCATAGGGTAAATTGTCAAAACGAGTGAATAAATCAGGTAAAGGCAATGCCCAGCAGATTGTTATGTATCTAGATGGGTAAAACTGTGGTAGAAGGAAAAGAGCTTCTAAACAAAGTTTGCAAAAAGAAAAGGCTTCTAAGTCTCCAGCTGGAATTTGCCTCTGAACAGCTCTTGAAAATGAAGGTCTGTAATGATTATAAAATAAAGTTTCCAAAGTTGTACATCATTTTGTTTATGAGTAGCCTGAGGGATAGATATTCAAGAATCCCTTTCTGGGTTTCTCATATTACCTGAATTTCACCATACGTAATAAGAAAATTATTTTGCATTAAATATGAAAGGTGGTTTTCAACAGTTAGAACTTGCTATAACTTTATTATGCTATAACTTTAAAATTTTATTACGTGCGTGTGAGTAAGATTTCCATGCTCGTTTTTTTCTTAGACAAAAGAATTTGATGTCGTTGACAATATGTATTATAGTGCCATAGCACCATGAGATGCTTGCCAGGACTAGGGCATCATATATTGGTGCAAAAGAAAAATCAATTCACAGCCTTACTTGATGTCTGCCTGCCTCTTTGTTTTTATCTGTCTTTGCCATGGGTGATGTCAGTGATGCACTGTACCTTGTGCAGGGGGTCAATTTTGGCTGAATTCC